>NC_089839.1:2652527-2952527 GCF_035609145.1 Eleutherodactylus coqui
TATCTATCTATCTCATATCTATCTATCTATCTATCTATCTATCTATCTATCTATCTATCTATCTATCTATCTATCTATCTATCTATGTATCTCATATCATATGAAGTGTTTGTCATGTAAAAAAATCCCACCGAGATGAATTATTTCAGCCCCCCCCCCCTCCATGTGACCCTTTAATCTGTGGAATTCAATTGCAAAGCAAACTGAAATTTTATAAAGATATAAAAATAAAACTAAAATAATGTGTTTCCATAAGTGTTCACACCCCCTTATATGTGGGGGTGCGGTTGTGTTCAGAATCAGCCAATCACATCTGACCCCCTGATAGTAGTCTGCACTCCGCTGCCATTACGTACAGGGATTCCGGGTCCCCCATATAATGGTCGGCTCTTCTAGGAGGATTTCCTGCTATTTCCCTAGTTGGTCGGTAAAGATCTTAAAGAACATCAAAAGTATCTGATTGTTGGAAGGTGTCAGTCAGTAGAAGGCGGCAAAACATCTCCAAGACATTACATGTACCATGGGGCACAGGGAAGACCGTCAGCAAGAAGGGGACCAAAACATCTTCAATGCATTAGGTGTACCATGTAGGACAGGGGAGATAGTCAGCAAGAAGGGGACCAAAACATCTTCAATGCATTACGTGTACCATGTAGGACAGGGGAGATAGTCAGCAAGAAGGGGATTAATGGCCCACAAGTGATATCACCAAGAACTGGACGGCCATCAAAGATTGATAAAAAGCCCAAAAGAAAATTGCTGCGGGAAGTCGACATCAACATTGCAGGAGTTTCTGGCAAGTCTTGATTGTGTAGTCATGTGACAACCATCTCCATGTTCTTCATATGTCCGGGCTATAGGGGAGGGGGCAAGACGGAAGCCTTCTCTAACAAAGAAGAACATCGAAGCCTGGCCATGTTTTACCAGAACCTCCATCCCGTCTGCAAGGAGTCTGTGGAGAACGTGTTCTGACTGATGACACCGAGAGGGAACTTGGTGACCAGAATTCCAGAAGGGATGTTTGGTGTAAAGCCAACACTGCCGTCACCAGAAGACCCCCAGACCGCAGTGAGGATGGTTGGGGCAGCATTATGTGGGGGGCTGTTCTGCTGATAGACCTGGGGCTTTAGTTAAGGGGGAGGGAATTATGGACAGTCCCAAATATCAGTCCACTTTTATTACATTTAGTTTTAGTGAAATTTTAATATTATCAACAAAGCACATGGCATCGGTGTTGGGCACCAGTAGAGTACATTAAGGAGTTAAACAAGCAAGCCTCCCGAAGACAAATGTCTACAAACGTAATACAATCACCGGTTGGGTAACTAATGAAATAATGGCCTGTCTGGGGGTAACCTATGAGGGAGGAAGGGGAAGGGAACGATAAGAGGGGTGAAGGGGGAACCCTCTCTCGCAGAGCTGAAAGTTGTGTGGTAGCACCATCTTCTGGGCTTCCCATAGGGAAATAGGCGAAGTAACAGAAGGGCTGTTTATTGTAGTTATCAAGTTGTATTTTTAGAGCGGATTGAACCAGAAGAGTCAGAAGAGTCATTAAGGGACCAGGCTTTGTAGGTTTTGACATTAAGGAAAAGCATGTGATTGAGAGCGGCCTATGATCTGACCAAGGGACAGAGAGGATTGTTGGGTACCTTTTTTGTGGTAGATATGAGGCAAGAACTAATAAATGGTCGATTCTCAAATATCAGGAGGGCGGTACTGAAAAATGTGTGTGATCTCTGGTGGTCGGGTTTGTCTGGCGCCAGGAATCAACCAAATGGTGCCGGAAAAAGAGAGATTTAAAAGCACTAGACATGGAATGCTGGGGATGTGGGAGAGGAGTTGGGTGGGAGATAGCATTGATGTCCAGGTTGGGATTTAGTACACAACTTGAATCAGCATACAGGATAACTGTGCCAGATCCGAGGATGGGGCTAGAGGCGAATGACGGGGCCCGAGGGTATGCTTGAGGGGAATCTTGTAGGTTTTTTAAATTTTCAAAACAATGGTGGGCTCCTTCAGGGGAGAGAACAGTGAGTATGTGCATTAAAAGAGGTATAGGGGCGAGGGGCGAGAACATTATCCTCCCACTATATAAGGCTCTCTTGTCAGGCCTCACATGGAATACTGCGTACAGTTCTGGTCACCGGAGCTCAGGAAAGATGTCACAGTGCTGGAGGGGTACAAAGAAGGGCAACTAAACTAATACATGGAATGATGGGACTGGAATACCCAGAGAGGCACCAAAACTGGGATTATTCACCCCGGAAAAAAGACAGTTAAGGGGCGACCAAATAGCTATGTATAAATACATGAGGGGATGATACAAGGATCTCTCCATGATCTGTTTATACCCAGGACTGCAACGGTAACAAGAGGGCATCCGCTACATTTAGAGGAAAGCAGGTTTCATCACCAACACAGAAGTAGGTTCTTTACTGTAAGAGCAGTGAGACTGTGGAACTCTCTGCCTGAGGACGTGGTGATGGCAGGATCCATAGAGGAGTTTAAGAGGGACTGGATGTCTTTCTATGATATTACAGGATATAGACATTAGGTGACCAGCGGGGTTAGTGATCCAGGTCTTGGAGTCGGGTAGGAACTCTCAAAGGTTGATCCAGGGATTAGTCTGACTGCCATTATGGAGCCGGGAAGGGTATGGAAACAGGCTGAACCGGATGGACACTGTCTCCCTTCGGCCCAACATACTATGTCACTATGCATCTATATGTTACTCTGTTACTATGTTGCGTTGTCTTGGTAGCTAAATATCAATTTGAATGGAAAGCCCCAACCATATTGAACTGGCTTTTGCTGCGAATGTCCAGAAAGGGTTTAAGGGCTTTTCGTTTAGCAAGCATTGAGCCAAATCAGGGGCCTGGAATGTCAGTTTTTGAGAGGTTGAAGCCTCTTGGAGTAGTTGTTCCTGAGTACAGAGTCTCCTGGAGAACCGTTAGGCTTATGAGTGTGTAGTGCTGTATGTACTCTATCCATTTCCAACCCATCAATGGCAATAGCAGAGCATACTTCTTGGAATAAGACTGTCCCTGTTCATCGCAGATCTTTCATTGATTCAGAGAGACTCCGTACCCGCAGACTGTCCCTACAAGCTCTGTTTTCTGCATCTTCTAGTTTATTATGAAGTAATTGTATCTATTTCTTGTGAAACTCCAGAACTGTAGTGGTGTTATCCATCCCTTCTTCCAGAGCCAATGTACGCTGGCCTAGGTCATGGATTTCCTTGGTGAGTTTGGCGGTAATATCGGCTGACGTTTTGTAATAATACTTGCATTGGAGATAGAAGAGAGTCTGAGTGGGGAGCAGCAATACTTTCCAGGAGATTAGGACTTCCTGGATTGGCATCTGGGGAGGGAAAGGGATCCCCAGTTAATGAGCGAGAAGAGTTGTACTAAGGGACAGGAGCTGGCAGTACCTTAGGTGGCCTCTTATCTGTGGATTAAGAGCCCTGGCTGTGTTTTCCCAATTTGAGTTGGGAAGGGCTCATGGTTATTATACTGTCATTTATCTATCAAGAGGGTAGGAGGAAATTGAGTTAAAGGAAGGGTCTCCCCAAAATAAGCCCTCTTTAAGGCGCTTGGTGTGAGCATGACCTCATTGAGGTTCCATACTCTTGTGTAGGTCATTCAGTTGTTCGCACCTTAAGTAGCAGGTAGTAGTTTCGTAGTGTGTCTAAAAGTCTTTGTTCTTCAGGAGGTATTTATATTTGGTACACTATTATATCATGTCTTGTCACTGAATGGCAGCTGAGTCGCGTGCTGTAGGGTGGTAAAAAATTTAGAAAGTCACCTTTCTGAAAAAATTCGGTCTCAGGTCTCTTAAATAGAGATTTGCACTTGGCAGGAGTGTCTCCTGGAGGTCTTCACACCGCTTGGGTCTGCTGTCACAGAAGGTGGTATGTTGGAGGTCCTGTATTTGTGGGAAGATGGTGGCCACAGTATATCCCTCCTTGTACTCAGGAGCGTCCCCAGCAGGTGACAATGTGCCTCTGGAGACAGGCCAAGACCCACCACTGACCCAGAAAGAATCAGGGAAGGAGCTGCCCTGCTGGTCAGGTAGGCATTACTCCCCCAAGTCGCTCCGCAGGTGGCTACACCGGCAGCTGTGGTAATCAAGACCGGGTATGTATAAGCAGCCCAGGGCCACAGGGAGCCAAGGGGTATAACAGCGGCTTGAGTGTCCCTTCATCTGACTTCCTGGGGTTAGAGGGAAACTCTAGTAAGACATTCCAAGTCAATGACATTGTTTTGCCAAGCGAGGGATTTCGCAAAACACTGCAACCAGCCACGTAAAATCACAAAAAATACTTGGTCGCGGCAATTCTTCGTTTACGTGATTTTAAGCTCTGATAGTTGGGATTTGTAGCGCTAAAATGATGTTCGTGTTCAAGAGGCCTTGGGGTGCGCATAATCAGATATGATATAGGAGAGGTAGGGCAATGCCTATCTTACCGCTGTTTAATTAATACTACGAGAACTAAATAAAAACTTGCTCATGCACAACTAAGCTCCTTAGTGACAAGCATAGTTGGGCATACGCCCGTGTGTTTTTACCCTAACTCTAAGGATCTACTCGTGTACCAACAGGCAATCTGCCACTGATGTGATTGGAGGAATGCTTAAACCAAACTACAAACAGAGTCCAAATGGAGCAAGAAGATAGCGCAAGCAGAGTTATAGCCTCACCTACACCAAATCTTACATCGCTGTGTGAGCGCCGCCCTCTCTTTTTGTAATATTCTTTATTTCAATTTTATATTAACCCTTTCCCATCTAGTATCTGACGTCGTCAGACATTCTGATTGAAGGCTGTACAGCTCCGATGTCGGAAGACGTCCGGCAGGGTATTCTTACTGTATATTACTGGCCACTCTGTTGTCGGGGGCCTCTACAGCATGTCCCATACCGCAGTACTGGCTTTAGCCAGCAGATGGCGCCATTGTATAATGGCAGAAAGAGAAAGTCCCCTAGGAAACCCTGAATCCAAAATTGGATTGTAAAGGGTTAATCTCAGAGTCAAAGGAAAAGAACAACAAATTCAATGGATCTGTCACATGACGGACACCAACTGTGCCCAGCAGAAACCACAAACTTATAATGGGGTCTGTCTGGTCCTGTCATGGTGTCCAACATCTTTTTTACAAATCTGATGGAATCTGTTACTCATGCGCAGTTCCTGCATGTGAGGTAAGAGAGCCCTGCCCTGTCTTACTCACACGTAATTTTATACCTGCAAGAAAAGATGGGTCCTGTCCTATCGATCTGCTTTTTTTTTTTTGCATGCACAATAGTGTGGGGTTTGAACACTAAGAAATACATTACATCAATGTGAACTTATAACTTGTTCATGTGCCTATATGCTCCGCTGGGGCGAGCATATTTACTCATATGTTTGTCTGTGGAAGCTCTTAGTCCGCTCTCACATCGGCCGCTTTACGTGATTAGTGCAGCGTCCCAAGCGCCGCACTAATTGCAGTGCAACAATCCCATTGATTTCAATGGGGCCTCACAGACCTGTGCTCTAACGCTGCAATTTTCAAGCTCTGTCTGCTCTATTTTTCTGCGTAATCGCATTTTTTTATCGCACCTTATCACCCATCACAATGATTTGGTACGTTAAAAAGTGCTGTCAAACACTGTACCATGCGGTCAGAAATGCCACTCGAAATCGCAGTAAAATGCAGCGGTTCTAAGTGGTGTCTTTCTGAACGCATGTGTGAGAGCGGCCGTAGTGTGCTGTCAGTGAATAAGAACACTCAGAGACAGTAACAATGTACGGGCCCACTTACACGGCTGTTGGCATCTTATGTGCGCCGGCTGGTGCCATAAAAACGCCTGAACAGCAAAGAGCCCGGCGCATATATGCAGAGGCAGCAATGCCACGGGGCCTAGGGAGCCATTCCATCCCCCTCGCCGACTCACCTTTTCTCTCCTCCCTTCCGGCTTTTTGCAATCGGAAGGGGCAGAGCGGAGCTAAGCTAAGCTCCCGCCCCTTCTAATGCAAACAGCGGCAAGGGGTGGAGAGGAGAAGGGCAGGGGGAGGGAGTTTCACAGTCACGCTGCTAAACTCTCTCCCACCTCCCTTCTCTGGCAACCAGCATAGCCTCCCATAGGAATCTATGCAGCTGCTGTGGAAATCCACCGCTGTGCACTGATGCATTGTAAGCCAATGCATCAGAGGGGCAGCATATATCGGCCAGGCGTGAAAACCCGGCCAATACACGCCCGTGTGAATAAACCCTACATCTGTAGTCCTACTCTCAGTTGAGAAGTGGATACAATTGTATCAGTGTAGACAATGCTCTGTGAGCTGAACATCTGGGACTCCAGACTGCTACATTGTAGCAAGTAGCAAAGAGATCGGTGCAGCTGCTGTCGATGTGCATAGAGCTCCCAGTGTTGTCTACACTGATACAATTGCATCCACTGCCCAGCTGAGGTCAGGACTCATGCACAGATTTTGTAGCCTCTGCAGCAAGTGTTCTCATTCACTGACAGCAAACTAATATCTACAAACATAAAGTACAATAGAAAGTTGTAGAATGTCTTTGTACGCTGTTCAGCTCTATTTACATACAACCCGCAAACCTCTTTAACATGACAGTTCTTAGTGGACACATCCAATGACTAGCAGCGGTTATGGTTTGCATCTTTGATTGAGGGAACCAGGAACATGATAACTCCGCTGGATTCTCTTTGATCCATCCTTGACCGATGATCCAGAACAATTTGCCAGCTCGATAGTGCAAGGTCACCTCTAATCATTTCCCTCCAGCATTTTCCTTCTGTCTCATATGGCCAAGCTTGGAGAGGAGTCACCCCTCGTTATTTGTGTCAAGAATGGCTTCACTCGTCACTAATGACTTTAGGCTCACTAACACAATTAGAGGCCGCACTGAACTGCCCGTGATCAATTGACATGACAGTTTAAGATATGGCGTTGTCTGATCAATATTAGCTGATGGTGAGCACATCAACAAGAAGGCTCACATAATAATAAGTCTCCGGTAGAAGAGCGCTCTTATCTGAAGTAGACTGATAATTAGTAGGCCGTTCTCTGACCCGACCTTATAATGTAATCAGGCGACGACAGAGTAGTGGAAACCATCATCATGGAGAACGGAGGGACGAACAACTAATATCTGCTGGCAGAAATACCTGAGTTACAAGCACAGAAAACGAGGGGATGATGGAGGAAATGTATGCCATGAAACAACTGCAGCCGAAAGTGAGAAGTAGGGTTTTCCAAAATGATGATGAAAGTGATTGATAATGATGTACTGTGATGAGCCACAAGGTACCAGGGACTGTAATGCTGCATGACTAGACAGCAGGGACTATGATGCTACCCCACTAGACACAAAGAATATATGATCTGACACCACAGAATACCAGGGAACTATGAAGCCACACCACTAGACACCAGGGACTATGATGCTAAACCTCTGAACACAAGAGACTATGATCCTATGCCACTAAACACCAGGGACATTGATACTTTACTACTAGACACAAGGGATAATGATTCTACATTGCTAGACACCAGGGACTATAATGCTCTCCTCTTAACATAAGGGACTATGATGCTTTACCTCTAGACATAAGGGACTATGATGCTACACCACTAGACACCGGGGACTATAATGTTACACGTACACAAAATCTTTAAAGAGAAATATACTAGGCCATGACCTTCAATGCAGTCATAAAGCTACATACAAGAAGGTATGCAGGACCGACACAGACAGAAAAACAACAAGAATGCAGTAATCCAATAAATGGCAGTGTGGTACAAACAAACCACTATCTGCACTGCAGGCACAAATACTCATCAGAAGGTAAATGCAGCAATCACTAAACTAATAATGATGCCCTGATCCCTATCCTGGCTCGTAATGGTGATCCGCAAGGGGCCAGAATGATCGGAAACACCACGGCGAGGATCTCACTTTCCGAGCCAGGGGGGCTCAGACATCGATGTGTGAAGTGTATTTAGTGTTCATTTTAGTACCAGGCTGATATTTATTTCATGATGGCATTATTGTGTTATTGCGTATTGCAATATTGTTACATTTGTAGTCATTCTAGTTGCACTTCCTGCACAAATATTGCTTGATTCTTTGGTGTTGACCCCTCATTCTGTGTCCTCGCAGCTTCCTTCTGCTGTTATCTTTCTCCTGCTTGTACTTTGCTATAAATCGGATTCAATTAATACATTCCTATTTTATTTTTTCTATATTGGCTTTGTATGTAGACATAACAGGGACTCTAATGCCACGGGCACATACTTTACTTGGACCAGTATATAAAATGTCAGACTAGGGACTTCTTCAGATGACAGGCCTTGGAGAGTGTTCCCCTGCCTGCGCTGGACATGCTGCCTGATCCCCGCGTCTTCCCTGCTAGTTGGCCTTCTGAACTGCGCCTTCTGCCACTAGCGCTGTCAGATGGGAACTTTAGCATCACTTTTTCCACCAGGGCCCTGTGGTATTGCATCACTCTCGTACCCCTTTCCTCTTCGGGAATGAGAATGGAAAGGTTCTCATAACACCGTGGGTCGAGCAGTGTGTACACCCAGTAAACTGTGTTGGCCAGAATGCGTCTAACGCGAGGGTCATGGGAAAGGCAGCCTAACATGAAGTCAGCCATGTGTGCCAGAGTCCCAGTATGCAACACATCTCTGTCCTCACTAGGAGGATGACTCTCAGTCTCCTCTTCCTCTTCCGCCCATACACGCTGAACAGATGAGAGGCAAGCAGCATAGGTACCCTGTGCAGTGTGGCCAGCTGTCTCTTCCCCCTCCTCCTCCTCCGCCTCCTCCTCCTTCCCCTCCCCCTCCTTCTCCTCCTCCAAAACGCTATATAGATATAGACATGAGGGTGGTCTGGCTATCAAGCAACATACTGTCATCCCCCGTCTCCTGTTCCAGCCACAAAGCGACGGCCTTTATGCTTAGCAGCGAACATCTCAGCAGGCAAAGCAGCGGGATGACAACACTAATGATGGCCGCACCGCCGCTCACCATTTGGGTAGACTCCTCAAAGTTTCCGAGCACTTGGCAGATGTCTGCAATCCATGCCTACTCCTCTGTAAAGAACTGCGGAGGCTGACTACCACTCCTTTGCCCATGTTGCAGCTGGTATTCCACAATTGCTCTACGCTGCTCGTACAGCCTGGCCAACATGTGCAGTGTAGAATTCCAGTGCGTGGGCATGTCGCACAGCAGTCAGTGCTTTGGCAGCTGAAACCGATGTTGCAGTGTCCAGAGGGTGGCAGCGTCCATGGTGGACTTGCGGAAATGTGCACACACACGGCGCGCCTTGCCGAGCAGGTCAGACAAGTGGGGGTATTTTTTCTGACTCAGTCCCAGCCTCCACCAAGTTCACTCAATGTGCCGTCAGGAAGATATAGTGGCCCTGCCCTCCAGTACTTGTCCACGTGTCTATGGTTAAGTGGACCTTCCCAGTAACCATGTTGGTGAGGGCACGATTTATGTTGCGAGAGACGTGCTGGTGTAGGGCGGGGACGGCGCATCGGGAAAAATAGTGGCAACTGGGAATCGAGTAACACGGAACCGCCACCATCATGTTTTTGAAAGCCTCCATTTCCACAAGCCTGTACGGCAGCATCTCCAGGCTGATTAATTTGACAATGTGCACATTTAAAGCTTGTGCATGCAGGTGGGTGGCGGCGTATTTCCGCTTTCGCTCCAACGCTTGTGTTAGCGACAGCTGAACACTGCATTGAGAGACATTGCTGGATGTTGTGGAGGACGGTGGAGGTGAGGGTGTGGGTGCAGGCCGGGAGGCGCTCGTGCCTGTGTCCTGGGAGGGGGATTGGATCTGTGTGGCAGGTTGTAACACAGGGGAAGAGGCAGTGGTGTGACCCGGAGGCGGTGAATGGTCTTCGTCCCACCTTGTGGGGTACTTGGCCATCTTATACCTGCGCATGCTAGTGGTGGTGAGGCTGGTAGTAGTGGCTCCCCGGCTGATCTTGGTGCGGCACAGTTGGCACACCACTGTTTGTCAATCGTCCGCGCTCTCACTAAAAAACATCCACCCTTTTGAACACCTAGCCCTCTGCACGGAGGCTTGCCGTGAGGGGGTGCTGTGGGGAACATTTGGGGGATTCTTTGCTATGGCCCTGCCTCTACCCCTGGCCACCCCACTGCCTCTTCCAACCTGTCCTGCTGCTGCACTTGCCTTTCCCCCTTGAAGCCCTGTCTTCAGTAGACTTAGCAAGCCAGGTGGGGTCAGTCATCTCATCGTCCAGCTGCTCTTCCTCCGAATCCTCTGTGTGCTCCTCCCTTGGACTTACTGCCCTTAATACTACCTCACTGACAGACAACTGTGTCTCATCATCCTCCTCATCCACAAAAAACTCTTGAGACAGTTGCCGGAAGTCCCCAGCCTCATCACCCGGACTCTGGGAACTTTCCAAAGTTTGGCATCGGTCTCGACAAACTCCTCAGGTGGGAGAGGAACCGTTTTTTCCCACTCAGGGCAGGGACCCGAGAACAGTTCCTGGGAGTCTGCCTGCTCAGAATCTGTCATTTTCATGGAGTGAGGAGGCTGGGAGGAAGGAGGAGCAGCCGGAGGATTCAGAGGTGCAGTCCCTAGGCCGGGAATAGTGGACAGCGTAGAAGACCGGGGGTTCGACACATTGCTGGACGCGTTATCTGCCATCCACGACAGGACCTGCTCGCACTGCTCTGCTTGTGATAAAGATCTACCACACGGACCCGAAAACTGTGATATGAAGCTGGGGAGCGTAGAGACTTGGCTCTCTCCTAATCCCTCAGCAGCCGGCTGTGATTCATCCCCCCCAGGACCTCGGCCTGTGCCCACACCCTCACTTGGACGCCCGCGTCCACGTCCTCAACCCTTATCCCTACTCCTCAACCCTTATCCCTACTCCTCATCATGTCGGATTAAGGATAGAGCAGGGCCCAAATAAATTACCCCACTGTACAGCACTGAATACTGTGGTTAATTCACCGCACACAGAGACTTGTAGATAGCGGAGGCTCTATGTTGTGACTGGAAAAAATTAACCCGCTGTCTTGCGCTAATAGCTAGGGGTAATTTACCACTCGCAGAGACTTGTAGATAAGAGAGGCTGTATGGAGTGGCAGAAAACTATTAACCCAGTGGATAGTGTTGATAACTGCGGCTACCTCAACACTCCCAAGGAAAGGGTTTTGTAAGACGCTCTGCACAGGGGCAGAAAACTATAAAGCCAGTGGTTAATGCTAGTAACTCCGGCGACTTCACCCAACACAGAGAATGGTATCTGTGAAATGCTCTGCAGTGGCCTAGAACTCTGCCTAATGCACTGCACACAGAGAGCAGTATAGCTGAAATGCTCTGCAGTGGCCCAGGAAATATTAGCGTACTGTTTAGCGATGAGAACTCTGCATACAGAGCAGTATAGCTGTAATGCTCTGCACAGACCTAGATACTATAACAAAAATTGGTGCACTACTGCTCCCAGCCAGCCACAACAGCAATGCACACTATGAAGAGTGAGTAGCCCTAAGAAGGACCATTGGGGTTCTTGAAGACAGGATCCTACTCTAACACTTTCCCCATATCAGCAGCACTTTCCCTAATCTCTGCCAGTATGCATCTGAGGCGAGCCGCGGGCGGGACCACTTTAAGTACTCAGCAGTCACCTGATCGGCCCAGCCACTCACTACTGTGGGGTGGGATAGGGCTGGCACGTCACAGCAGGAAGTTGTAATGCCTTCCCCGCATGTCTATTGGCTAGAGAATGATGCTAAACCTGCAGGGAAGGAAATGCAATTGACTCGAGTACCACGTGGTGTTCGTTTCGAGTAACGAGCCTCTCGAGTACCCTGATACTGGAACGAGCATCAAGCACGGACGAGTGTGCTTGCTTATCTCTAGTACTGACCTCTTCTTCCACTTATAGAGCTTGTTGAACACTAGACCCCTGTACGACGCAGAGAAGAGATTTCACCCCGTTACCAGAGTCTGAGAGCGGGCGCATTATTGGGATGTCAGAAGCTGGATGGTCGTATTAACAAATTGTCCGCCATCCAGAGACAGGCAACACTACCGTTACACCCATGTGTCTTTCTGAACCATTTCCAGACGCTTGGCTGAAGGAGGTTTGGTCTAACAGCACCCATGTATGGTCTTTGTCACCCACCCTCTCCGGGAGATGGGACATGGAGAGAGGGCCGTGCAGTGCAATATGGTATGTGAGTACATAATTATATTTGTACAGTTGGTATAAGTTATACATCCTCTATATAGTGATATGAAGCAGGCTGGTATAACCTGGGGATCTCCCCAGCGCTACCGCCCCAGCTCCCCAGCGCTACGCTCCCGGCTCCCCAGCGCTACGCTCTCGGCTCCCCAGCGCTACGCTCCCGGCTCCCCAGCGCTAGACCCTGACAACAGACGAAGGCCCCGGAGCCCAGCGCTAGGCCCCGGAGCCCAGCGCTAGGTTCCGGAGCCCAGGTGAAGGCCCCGGAGCCCAGCGCTAGGTTCCGGAGCCCAGCGCTAGGTTCCGGAGACCAGCGCTAGGTTCCGGAGCCCAGCGCTAGGTTCCGGGGCCTACCGCTGTGGCCCGGGACCTTCACCTGTTAGTCAAGATCACCCCCCGACCCATCACTTACCTGGGCGGCTTTTCGGGGCTGCTGGGCTGGGCTGGGCTTCTCTGCTGGGCTGGGCTGGGCTGGGCTTCTGTGCTGGGCTGGGCTGGGCTGGGCTTCTCTGCTGGGCTGGGCTGGGCTGGGCTTCTGTGCTGGGCTGGGCTGGGCTGGGCTTCTGTGCTGGGCTGGGCTGGGCTGGGCTTCTCCGCTGGGCAGCTCCAGTTTCTGCACCTTCCTCTAACAGAGGAAGGTACAGAATGGCCGCTCCAGCGCACTCCCGAGCAGTGACAGCTCGTCTGCGCATGCGCAGAAGAGCTGTAGCGGGGAGCACACTGAAGCGGCTCGTGCTGGAAGGAGAAGACCGGACTGCGCAAGCGCGTCTAAAAAAGCAAGCTGCCAGCGAATTTAGATGGAACCATGGAGACGGGGACGCTAGCAACGGAGCAGGTAAGTGAAAAACTTCTGTATGGCTCATAATTAATGCACGATGTATATTACAAAGTGCATTAATATGGCCATACAGAAGTGTATAGACCCACTTGCTGCCGCGGGACAACCCCTTTAACACCACTTACTGCCGCGGGACAACCCCTTTAAGTTTGGCACGACCATTCTTTAGTTCCTAAATAGGAAAAGTAAGGGAGTCACAACTCGATTATTCAATGCTAATTGCAAAAGTAAGTGCACCCTTATGTTATGTAACTTCCCGGTGTCATTGATGTGTTAAATTTGGCGCAAGCATTCTTTAGCTCCTAAATGAGGACAGTGGGAGGGGTGGCACATTTTGCAGTGGGACATCTGTACAGCCTGAGAAGAATGCAGCACTCCTCTATGTGTATACATATTTTATTCCTCGGTTACTCTGACTTCATAAAATTTTCCGTGCAAACAACATGTAAACAACTGTATCAAATTAACTAAGGCGAGGCCGGGTATATCAGCTAGTATGATTATGTATGTACAGCAGGTATAAGTTATACATCTCCTGTATATAGTGGTATGGAGCATGCTGATATAACCTGGGTATCTCCTGTATATAATTATATATGTACAGCTGGTATAAGTTATACATCTCCTGTATATAGTGATATGGAGCATGCTGGTATAACCTGTGTATCTCCTGTATATAATTATATATATACAGCTGGTAAAAGTTATACATCCCCTGTATATAGTGATATAGGCCATGCTGGTATAACCTGGGTATCTCCTGTATATAATTATATATGTACAGCTGATATAAGTTATGCATCCTGTATATAGGGATATGGAGCATGCTGGTATAACCTGGGTATCTCCTGTATATAATTATATATGTACAGCTGGTATAAGTTTATATATCTCCTGTATATAGTGATATGGAGCATGCTAGTATAACCTGGGAATCTCCTGTATATAATTATATATGTACAGCTGGTATAAGTTATACATCCCCTGTATATAGTGATATGGAGCATGCTGGTATAACCTGGGTATCTCCTGTATATAATTATATATGTACAGCTGGTATAAGTTATACATCTCCTGTATGTAGTGATATGGAGCATGCTGGTATAACCTGGGTATCTCCTGTATATAATTATATATGTACAGCTGGTATAAGTTATACATCTCCAGTATATAGTGATATGGAACATGCTGGTATAACCTGGGTATCTCCTGTATATAATTATATATGTACAGCTGATATAAGTTATGCATCCTGTATATAGGGATATGGAGCATGCTGGTATAACCTGGGTATCTCCTGTATATAATTATATATGTACAGCTGGTATAAGTTTATATATCTCCTGTATATAGTGATATGGAGCATGCTAGTATAACCTGGGAATCTCCTGTATATAATTATATATGTACAGCTGGTATAAGTTATACATCCCCTGTATATAGTGATATGGAGCATGCTGGTATAACCTGGGTATCTCCTGTATATAATTATATATGTACAGCTGGTATAAGTTATACATCTCCTATATATAGTGATATGAACCATGCTGGTATAACCTAGGTATCCCCTGTATATAATTATATATGTACAGCTGGTATTGGTTATACATCTCCCTGTATATAGTGATATGAGGCATGCTGGTATAACCTGGGTATCTCCTGTATATAATTATATATGTACAGCTGGTATAAGTTATACATCCTGTATACAGTGATATGGAGCATGCTGGTATAACCTGGGTATCTCCTGTATATAATTATATATGTACAGCTGGTATAAGTTATACATCCTGTATACAGTGATATGGAGCATGCTGGTATAACCTGGGTATCTCCTGTATATAATTATATATGTACAGCTGGTATAAGTTATACATCCCCTGTATATAGTGATATGGAGCATGCTGGTATAACCTGGGTATCTCCTGTATATAATTATATATGTACAGCTGGTATAAGTTATACATCCCCTGTATATAGTGATATGGAGCATGCTGGTATAACCTGGGTATCTCCTGTATATAATTATATATGTACAGCTGGTATAAGTTATACATCTCCTGTACATAGTGATATGGAGCATGCTGGTATAACCTGGGTATCTCCTGTATATAATTATATATGTACAGCTGGTATACGTTATACATCTCCTGTATATAGTGATATGGAGCATGCTGGTATAACCTGGGTATCTCCTGTATATAATTATATATGTACAGCTGGTATAAGTTATACATCTCCTGTATATAGTGATATGGAGCATGCTGATATAACCTGGGTATCTCCTGCATATAATTATATATGTACAGCTGGTATAAGTTATACATCCCCTGCATATAGGGAAATAGGCCATGTTGGTATAACCTGAGTATCTCCTGTATATAATTATATATGTACAACTGGTATAAGTTATACATCTCCTGTACATAGTGATATGGAGCATGCTGGTATAACCTGGGTATCTCCTGTATATAATTATATATGTACAGCTGGTATACGTTATACATCTCCTGTATATAGTGATATGGAGCATGCTGGTATAACCTGGGTATCTCCTGTATATAATTATATATGTACAGCTGGTACACGTTATACATCCCCTGTATATAGTGATATGGAGCATGCTGATATAACGTGGGTATCTCCTGTATATAATTATATATGTACAGCTGGTATAAGTTATACTTCTCCTGTATATAGTGATATGGAGCATGCTGGTATAACCTGGGTATCTCCTGTATATAATTATATACGTACAGCTGGAATAAGTTATACATCCTGTATATAGTAATATGGAGCATGCTGGTATAACCTGTGTATATCCTGTATATAATTATATATGTACAGCTGGTATACGTTATACATCTCCTGTATATAGTGATATGGAGCAAGCTGGTATAACCTGGGTATCTCCTGTATATAATTATATATGTACAGCTGGTATAAGTTATACATCCCCTGTTTATAGTAATATGGAGCATGCTGATATAACCTGGGTATCTCCTGTATATAATTATATATGTACAGCTGGTATAAGTTATACATCTCCTGTATATAGTGATATGGAGCATGCTGATATAACCTGGGTATCTCCTGCATATAATTATATATGAACAGCTGGTATAAGTTATACATCCCCTGCATTTAGTGATATGGAGCGTGCTGGTATAACCTGGGTACCTCCTGTATATAATTATATATGTATAGCTGGTATAAGTTATACATCCCCTGTATATAGTGATATAGGCCATGTTGGTATAACCTGAGTATCTCCTGTATATAATTATATATGTACAACTGGTATAAGTTATACATCTCCTGTACATAGTGATATGGAGCATGCTGGTATAACCTGGGTATCTCCTGTATATAATTATATATGTACAGCTGGTATACGTTATACATCTCCTGTATATAGTGATATGGAGCATGCTGGTATAACCTGGGTATCTCCTGTATATAATTATATATGTACAGCTGGTATACGTTATACATCCCCTGTATATAGTGATATGGAGCATGCTGATATAACGTGGGTATCTCCTGTATATAATTATATACGTACAGCTGATATAAGTTATACATCTCCTGTATATAGTGATATGGAGCATGCTGGTATAACCTGGGTATCCCCTGTATATAATTATATATGTACAGCTGGTATAAGTTATACATCCTGTATATAGTGATATGGAACATGCTGGTATAACCTGTGTATCTCCTGTATATAATTATATATGTACAGCTGGTATAAGTTATACATCTCCTGTATATAGTGATATGCAGCATGCTGTTATAACCTGGGTATCTCCTGTATATAATTATATATGTACAGCTGGTATAAGTTATACATCTCCTGTATATAGTGATATGCAGCATGCTGTTATAACCTGGGTATCTCCTGTATATAATTATATATGTACAGCTGGTATAGGTTATACATTCTGTATATAGTGATATGGAGCATGCTGGTATAACCTGGACATCTCCTGTATATAATTACATATGTACAGCTGGTATAAGTTATACATTCCCTATTTATAGTGATATGGAGCGTGCTGGTATAACCTGGGTATCTCCTGTGTATAATTATATATGTACAGCTGATATAAGTTATACATCTGCTGTATACAGTGATATGAAACCTGCTGGTATAACCTGGGTATCTCCTGTATATAATTATATATGTACAGCTGGTATACGTTATATATCCTGTATAAAGTGATATGGAGCATGCTGGTATAACCTGGGTATCTCCTGTATTTGATTATATATGTACAGCTGGTATAAGTTATATATCCCCTATACATAGTGATATGGAGCATGCTGGTATAACCCGGGTATCTCCTGTGTATAATTATATATGTACAGCTGATATAAGTTATACATCTGCTGTATACAGTGATATGAAACCTGCTGGTATAACCTGGGTATCTCCTGTATATAATTATATATGTACAGCTGGTATACGTTATATATCCTGTATAAAGTGATATGGAGCATGCTGGTATAACCTGGGTATCTCCTGTATTTGATTTACACACAATTAAAAAGCACACGAAAAAGCTGCATTTTTTAAGCATGTATAGTTTCTATCTTTAGTATCTATCTTTCTATCAGTCTCATCTATCTATCTATCTATCTATCTATCTATCTATCTATCTATCTATCTATCTATCTATCTATCTATCTATCTATCTCCTATATATCCATCTATCTCCTATCTATCTATCTATCTCCTATCTATCTCCTATCTATCTATCTATCTATCTATCTATCTATCTATCTATCTCATATATCTGTTTTCTATCTATCTATCTCATATCTATCTATCTGTCTATTCCCTATCTATCTATCTATCTATCTATCTATCTATCTATCTCATATCTATCTTTCTATCTATCTATATATCATCTATCTATCTATCTATCTATCTATCTATCTATCTATCTAACTAACTATCTATCTACCTCCTATCAATCTATCTATCTATCTATCTCATATCTATCTATCTATCACCTATATATCCATCTATCTCCTATCTATCTATCTATCTATCTATCTATATTTCTATCTATCTATCTATATCATATCTATCTATCTACCTATCTATCTCATATCTATCTATCTGTTTTCTATCTATCTATCACATATATCTATCTATCTATCTATCTATCTATCTCCTATCTATCTATGTATCTATCTATCTCATATCTTTCTTTCAATCTATCAATCTATCTATCTATCTCCTATCTATCTATCTATCTATCTATCTATCTATCTATCTATCTATCTATCTATCTATCTCATGTCTATCTGTCTTTCTATCTCATATATCTATCTTTCTATCTATCTATCTCATATCTATCTCTTTTCTATCTATCTATATGTCTATCTCCTATCTATCTATCTATCTCATATCTATCTATCTATCTATCTATCTATCTATCTATCTATCCATCCATCCATATATTTCACATCTATCTATCTATCTATCTGATATCTCATCTATCTATCTCATATCTATCTACTATCTATCTATCTCCTATCTATCTCATATCTATTTTTCTTTCTATCTATCTATCTCCTATCTATCTATCTATCTATCTATCTATCTCATATCTATCTATCTATCTATCTATCTCATCTATCTATCTCCTAGCTATCTATCTAATATCTATCTATCTATCTCATATCTATCTTTCTTTCTATCTATCTATCTATCTCCTATCTATCTATCTCCTATCTATCTATCTATCCATCTATCTATCTATCTATCTATCTATCTCATATCTATCTATCTCATATCTATCTATCTGTCTTTCTATCTATCTATCTCATATATCTATCTTTCTATCTATCTCATATCTATCTTTCTTTCTATCTATCTATCTATCTCCTATCTATCTATCTATCTATCTATCTATCTATCTATCTCATATCTATCTCTTTTCTATCTATCTATATGTCTATCTCCTATCTATCTATCTATCTCCTATCTATCTATCGCATATCTATCTATCTATCTATCTATCCATCTATCTATCCATCCATATATTTCATATCTATCTATCTGATATCTCATCTATCTATCTATCTATCTATCTATCTATCTCATCTATCTCATATCTATCTACTATCTATCTGTCTCCTATCTATCTCATATCTATCTTTCTTTCACTCTATCTATCTATCTCATATATCTATCTATCTATCTATCTATCTATCTATCTATCTCCTATCTATCTATCTATCTATCTATCTATCTCTTTTCTATCTATCTATATGTCTATCTCCTATCTATCTATCTATCTCCTATCTATCTATCTCATAGCTATCTATCTATCCATCTATCTATCCATCCATATATTTCATATCTATCTATCTATCTGATATCTCATCTATCTATCTATCTCATATCTATCTACTATCTATCTGTCTCCTATCTATCTCATATCTATCTTTCTTTTAATCTATCTATCTCCTATCTATCTATCTCATATCTATGTATCTATCTATCCATCCATCTATTTATCTATCTATCTATCTATCTATCTATCTATCTATCTATCCATCTATCTATCCATCCATCCATCTCCTATCTATCTATCTATCTATCTATCTCATCTATCTCTCTATCTATTTCCTAGCTATCTATCTAATATCTATCTATCTATCTATCTCATATCTATCTTTCTTTCTATCTATCTATCTATCTATCTATCTATCTATCCATCCATCCATCTATCTCCTATCTATCTACCTATCTATCTATCTATCTCATATCTATCTATCTCATATCTATCTTTCTTTCTATCTATCTCATATCTATCTATCTATCTCCTATCTATCTATCTCATATCTATCTATCTATCTATCTCATATCTATCTTTCTTTCTTTCTTTCTATCTATCTATCTATCTATCTCATATCTATCTCCTATCTATCTATCTATCTCATATCTTTCTATCTATCTCATATCTATCTATCTATCTATCTATCTATCTATCTATCTATCTATCTATCTATCTCATATCTATCTATCTCCTATCTATTTATCTATCTCTGTCTCATATCTATCTAGTTCCTATCTATCTATCTATCTATCTATCTATCTATCTATCTCATATCTATCTATCTCCTATCTATCTATCTATCTATCTATCTATCTATCTAACTATCTCCTATCTATCTATCTATCTATCTATCTATCTATCTATCTCCTATCTATCTGTCTATCTATCTATCTCTATCTCATATCTATCCATCTCCTATCTCCTATCTATCTATCTCATATCTATCTATCTATCTATCTATCTATCTATCTATCTATCTCATATCTATCTATCTCCTATCTATCTATCTATCTATCTATCTATCTATCTATCTATCTATCTATCTCCTGTCTGTCTGTCTATCTATCTATCTATCTATCTATCTATCTCATATCTATCTATCTATCTATCTATCTATCTATCTATCTATCTATCTATCTATCTATCTCATATCTATCTATCTCTATCTATCTATCTATCTATCTATCTATCTATCTATCTATCTATCTATCTATCTATCTCCTATCTATCTATCTCTATCTATCTATCTATCTATCTATCTATCTATCTATCTATCTATCTATCTATCTATCTATCTACCTACCTACCTACCTACCTGTCACTATGTGGATGTGTTTAGTAGCTCTCACTGATATTTTGGTCACTCAGACATCTATAGGATCCGTTTTCCTTTAGTTCTCTCCCGGGGGATATGGTACTTGGTTGAGTTTTCCAGTGTTGAATTCCACCACAGGGTTAAAGGTCTCACCATCCAGACTAAACAGGAATTGGAGCAAAGTCCTAAAAACAGATTATTGTCACATGAAGATGAGTTGTTTTAAGGCGATTTTGTAATGTGCGACATCCAGGAGCGCTCCGACCATCATGTATTTGTGGAGCATTTAGAGGAAACACAAATAATAGAAGGTATGGAAAGTGCGTCATGTGCGACAATCCCAAACGGGAGGAATTACCGTCACTGGCCTTAACCCAGAGGAATAACAATGGGGGTGCAAAGGCTACTGTCACCAGGCGGCCCTACCTGCCTGGGGGGCCCAAGACACCAATATTATAAATAGCACATGATAGGGTACATGCTTGGCATTGGTACAAGAACAGTAAGAACAGCGTCCCGAAAATGGAAATGATAACTGGTGCAAATGTATGCAGGATGTGGGAAACAGGAGCGGTAGGAGGCTCTAGAATGGTAAAACAGGACCGCCAATCAATGGACAGGCTGCCACACCGCTAGTCCTGGTTCACCTCCAAAGTAATGCAGCAATGGTCCACTTTACCACCAATCCCAGCTGATATCTAGAAGGACGAGGAGGGAGAGCATCAAGCGGGAACACAGCGCACTCCCGTACCTCCGGCTGTACAAGTGGGTTATAGAAGAAAGTATGGACGACACTTGGCAAACCCCGCCTCCAGGCTCTGGACTCAGTGACGTCACTGCGACCACCGGCTCCATGGAGAATGACATTATTAGGATTTTAAATCCTCGCCTGCTGAAATCACTTCATAGCAGTTCAGGAGAAGACCCAGCTGGATGCGCCTGAGCCCCAGCAGCTGTGGAGAGGTGAGTATATATTTTTTTATTTTTTACACATTTTAGGGATGATTTTTCAGGGAAGGGTTTATATTTAAAGCCCTTTCCAAAAAAACTAACCAGGGCTTGCCAGCAGCCTATTGCTTTCAATGGAGCCAGCTGTAGCGCCGCCTCCATTGAATTTAATGGGAGAACATCATGCTCCTCTGCCACAGCTGTGCCAGAGGTTCGCGATCTTCACAGTATGTTCGCAATGGGGTCGGCGCTGCTGCCGTCAGCCCCAATAACCACAGGTGATACTCCTGGATGTGCAGAGGTTTCCCGTCCAAAAAAGACGGATGCCGCAGTTACCTGCCTATTAAAATCCGCTGCCCTATATTTATCGCTGCACATTTTTGTGCGCAGGTAAATATCGGACATGTGACCGCTGCCATTGAAGAGCATTGGTTCTATATGGATGCGGATCGCAAACACAGGTAACATGCGCACATACAAATGCCCGTCTGACTGAGGCCTTAGTCTCCAGAGGGGACATGAACTTGCGATCGCTTTGTTGCTCACACAGTATCATGTAATACCATAGTATTGCATTGTACTGTGTTCTGATAGGAAGTCTACCAAGATGTGTCACAGACATGTTTAGATAGGGAATTTAGTAGGGTCTTTGTCAATACAGTGTTGGCAGCAGCATTTAACGGGTTAACCGCTGTGATCAGCATTCACACTGATCACAATCTGGCAGGTGGGTGTCAGTTGTCAAAGACAGTCGATGGCTGCTATACATGGCGCGGGATCGGCTCCTGATACAAACCTCACAGGTCCAGGACGTAACTGTACGCCCTGGGGTGTGAAGGGGTTAACAATTCCCCTCCCCGTCACTGTGATCATTACTCCCCTTTTTTAATCTCCGGGCCCTCCATGTTTGGTTTGACCTTGGTCATCGGTGACAAGGCGGCTTTCTCTGCCAAACTAATCAATGAGCTAAACAGACAGAAGATGAGCGTTTGGAATATGGAAGCGGCGCTCAAACACAGATAGGTTATCAGCCGGCCGCAGAGAGCAAACATCTCATTAACATCGCGCTTATTCATGGCAACTTAAATGTAACGCAAATAGACGAGGAGACTGGGAATGAAGGGTTACAGTCAGCGAAGAGTTAAGAGCGCGGCCCCTCCTTCAGGTCTCTGCGGCACCCTGTAATGCTCTGTGTCCCCTGCGGAGGCGCTGTAGGAGAATGAAACAGTGAACTGAATGGGGATAAGCTGCAATACTGCCAGAAGAAGGCAGCCATGTCCTTCCAATGCTCCACAACCCCCAAAATCCGACATCTGATAGTCCAGAAGGTCTGACCTCACAGCTCGTTTCCAGCAAACAAAGGGTTATGATGTGGAATATGGCAGAAGCATTAGAACGCGGGAGGCAGACTGTGTTACTGTTCACCGCTGTGTTGCCTGCCGAGAGCTGATCACACTTGTTGGATTCCTTTACTGCTATGGCAGAATCCAGAAAACTCTGCTAATCTGGCAGCAGGTTCTACAATCCCGGATTAGAGGATGTTTACAGTACGGCGGAACACGGCCGCTTACATCACAGAAAAACCAGAGCGACCGCGATGTGGGAGCAGAAAGCCACCTGGTGCCTGCGGAGGGGGACACTCAGCTTTCCCAGACTCATAAAGACTGAATACAATGTTAAACCCCTTGGTAGAAGACAGTGGCTGTTCTTAAAGGGACAATACATTAAACACTGCAAGAAAACTTTCTGTACTTCTATCTATCTCATATCTATCTACTAGAGATGAGCGAGCACCAAAATGCTCGGGTGCTCGTTGCTCGAGTCGAACTTTCCACGATGCTTGAGGGTTCGTTTCGAGTAACGAACCCCATTGAAGTCAATAGGCGACTCGAGCATTTTTGTATATGACCGATGCTTCGCATAGGGGAAGACTTGTGAAACACTAGAAAACATCTGAATGTCATGGAAACACCACAGAAACGGATAGGGCAGGCGAAGGGCAGCATGCATGGCTGCATCTAAGGCTCCCAGGTCTCACTATTAAGCCACAATAGCGGCAAGAGTGCCCCCCCCTCCCAACAATTTTTACTTTGGACAAACACTCATTAGTAAGCCACACCTTAGCTAAGCACCCCACTACCTCCAACCAAGCACTGCCTGCGGGACACACCGCTGCCTCTTCTCCTGTGTTACATGCTGCCCCCCCCCCTTGCACGACCCAGTGTCCACAGCACACACAAAAGTGCCCCTGCGCAGCCTTCAGCTGCCCTCATGCCACACGCTGGCCTCATAGCCACACCACCCTCATGTCTAGTTATAAGCGCGTCTGCCATGAGGAGGAACCGCAGGCACACACTGCAGAGGGTTGGTAGGGCCAGGCAGCGACCCTCTGCGAAAGGGGCGGGGTGATAGCCCACAATGCTGTGGAGAATTGATGATAAATTGACGTACGATCATCATTCCAATCCCGTGCCACCTCCGTCGCAAAAATGTCAGGAGCCGCAAATGTGGGCATAAAGGGGACTCCACTGCCAGCCCAGCACTTCTACACATCTGCACAATGCAGCAATACTCGGTGTGGGAAGTATGTGAGCGGGCCCAGGGTCAGCCTCTGTCTCAGCAAACACCTTGTGTGGCCCAAGGTGCTGCAAGTAACGTAGCAATGGGGACTCCATGTGTCCCCACACTACTCATTGTGTTTGGGTGCCGGAAACCTCATCGACTATGCAAGGGGAAAGCCATCTGCACTCTGCACCCTACTGAAGTCAGTCAGTGTCTTTGTGCCAGACAGGTAAAACACCGCTATGGGAAGTCTGTGTGCACCAACAGCATGGGTGGGCCCAAGGAATTTAAAGACAGGACACATAAAGAAATCAGAGTGCCCAAACATGGCAGACTTTCACTGCGCCAAGGACCTCAGCCTCTGCACACACCCTCAGCAATCGCGGGCATAGAGCGGACTCCGATGCTAGTGCAGCTATGAACGTCTCATAAGTGCAGTATCGCTCCTCTTATTTGTCCCAATGCAGTGCCTCGGATAACAGGGGTAACGCGAGAGAAAATACATATTGGCCTCGGCCCACAATTCATGCCCTAGTCAGTCAGTGTTTTGGGGCCAGATAGGTAAAACAACACGATGGGAAAACTTAGTGCACCCATAGTATACACAGACCCCTGTAATATTCCTGTAGCAAAGGTATAAGCAGACCCCAGTAAAATTTCTGTTGCAGAAGTATAAGCAGACCCCTGTAGCATTTATGTAGCAGCAGTATAGGCAGACCCCAGTACCATTTCTGTAGCAGCAGTATAGGCTGATCCCTGTAACATTTCTGTAGCAGAAGTATAGGCAGACCCCTGTAACAATTACGTGGCAGAAATATAGGCAGACCCCAGTAACATTTTTGCAGCAGAAGTATACGCAGACCCCAGTAACATTTATGTAGCAGCAGTATAGGCAGACCCCTGTAACATTTACGTAGCAGAAGTATAGGCAGACGCCTGTAAAATTTATGTGGCAGAAGTATACACAGACCCCTATAACATTTATGTAGCAGCAGTATAGACAGACCCCTGTAACATTTCTGTAGCAGAAGTATAGGCAGACCCCTGTAAAATTTCTGTTGCAGCAGTATAGGCAGACCCCTGTAACATTTCTGTAGCAGCAGTATAGGCAGACCTCAGTACCATTTCTGTAGTAGAAGTATAGGCAGACCCCTGTAACATTTACGTGGCAGAAGTATAGGCAGACCGCAGTAACATTTCTGTAGCAGAAGTATAGGCAGACCCCAGTACCATTTCTGTAGTAGAAGTATAGGCAGACCCCTGTAGCATTTATGTAGCAGCAGTATAGGCAGACCCCTGTAACATTTCTGTAGCAGCAGTATAGGCAGACCTCAGTACCATTTCTGTAGCAGCAGTATAGGCAGACCCCAGTACCCTTTCTGTAGTAGAAGTATAGGCAGACCCCTGTAACATTTACGTGGCAGAAGTATAGGCAGACCCCTGTAACATTTATGTAGCAGCAGTATAGGCAGACCCCTGTAACATTTCTGTAGCAATAGTATAGACAGACCCCTGTAACATTTCTATAGCAGAAGTATAGGCAGACCCTAGTACCATTTCTGTAGCAGCAGTATAGGCAGACCCCAATACCATTTCTGTAGTAGAAGTATATGCAGACCCCTGTAACATTTTTTATAGTAGAAGTATAGGCTGACCCCTGTAACATTTCTGTAGCAGAAGTATAGGCAGACCCCTATCGCGCAGCATGGCAGTACAGTGGTGGGCAAGCGTAAGCAGGCCGTGCTTCGCGATACCGACTGCTGGCGACGTGCTGCTCACACTTCTTAATTGAGAGGTAGAGGTTGCGTAGGAGGAGGAGGAGGGGCAGGGTTTAGAGGAGGTTGCATAGACCGCCGCAGATACCAGCACCGAGGTAGGACCCACTATTCTGGGTGTGGGTAGGACGTGAGCGGTCCCTGGCTCTGACTTGGTCCCAGCCTCCACCAAATTCACCCAATGTGCCGTCAGGAAGATATAGTGGCCCTGCCCGCCAGTACTTGTCCACGTGTCCGTGGTTAAGTGGACCTTCCCAGTAACCGCGTTGGTGAGGGCATGATTTATGTTGCGGGAGACGTGCTGGTGTAGGGCTGGGACGGCACACCGGGAAAAATAGCGACTGGGGACCGAGTAGCGCTGGGCCGCCGCCATCATGTTTTTGAAGCCTCCATTTTCACAAGCCAATACGGTAGCATCTCCAGGCTGGTTAATTTGGCAATGTGCACGTTTAAAGCTTGTGCATGCGGGTGCGTGGCTGCGTATTTCCGCTTTCGCTCCAACGCTTGTGCTAGCGACAGCTGAATGCTGCGCTGAGAGACATTGCTTGATAAGGTCGAGGACAGTGGAGGTGAGAGTGTGGGTGCAGGCCGGGAGGGGCTCGTGCCTGTGTCCTGGGAGGGGGGTTGGATCTGTGTGGCAGGTTGTGGCACAGGGGGAGAGGCAGTGGTGTGACCCGGAGGCAGTGAATGGCCTTCGTGCCACCTTGTGGGGTGCTTAGCCTTCATATGCATGCGCATGCTGGTGGTGGTGAGGCTGGTAGTGGTGGCTCCCCGGCTGATCTTGGTGCAACACAGGTTGCACACCACTTTTCGTCGGTCGTCTGCACTCTCAGTGAAAAACATCCACACCTTTGAACACCTAGTCCTCTGCACGGAGGCTTGGCGCGAGGTTGTGCTTTGGGAAACATTTGGGGGATTCTTCGCTCTGGCCCTTCCTCTACCCCTGGCCACCCCACTGCCTCTTCCAACCTGTCCTGCTGCTGCACTTGCCTCCCCCTCTGAAGACCTGTCCTCATTAGGCTTAGCAAACCAGGTGGGGTCAGTCACCTCATCATCCAGCTGCTCTTCCTCCGAATCCTCTGTGCGCTCCTCCCTCGGACTTACTGCCCTTACTACTACCTCACTGACAGACAACTGTGTCTCATCATCCTCATCCACAAAAAGCTCTTGAGACAGTTGCCGGAAGTCTCCAGCCTCATCACCCGGACTCCGGGAACTTTCCAAAGGTTGGGCATCAGTCACGACAAACTCCTCAGGTGAGAGAGGAACCGTTTTTCCCCACTCAGGGCAGGGACCCGAGAACAGTTCCTGGGAGTCTGCCTGCACAGAATATGTCATTTTCATGGAGTGAGGAGGCTGGGAGGAAGGAGGAGCAGCAGCCAGAGGATTCAGAGTTGCAGTCCCTAGGCCGGGAGTAGTGGACTGCGTAGAAGACTGGGTGGTCGATACATTGCTGGACGCATTTTCTGCCATCCACGACAGGACCTGCTCACACTGCTCTGTTTGTAATAAAGGTCTACCACGCGGACCTGCAAATTGTGATATGAAGCTGGGGACCCCAGAAACTTGCCTCTCTCCTAAACCCACAGCAGCCGGCTGTGATTCACCACAACCAGGAACTTGGCCTGTGCCAACACCCTCACTTGGACATCCGCGTGCACGTCCTCGACCCCTACCCCTACCCCTCATCATGGCAGATTACGAATAGAGCAGGGCCCAAATAAATTACCCCTCTGTACAGCGCTGACAACTGTGGCTTAATTCACCGCACACAGAGACTTGTAGATAGCGGAGGCTCTATGCTGTGACCGCTGTCTTGCGCTGATACCTAGGGGTAATTTACCGCTCGCAGAGACTTGTAGATAGCGGAGGCTCTATGCTGTGACTTGTGTCTTGTGCTGATACCTAGGGGTAATTTACGGCTCGCAGAGACTTGTAGATAATAGAGGCTGAGTGGAGTGGGAGAAGACTCTAAAGCCAGTGGATAGTGCTGGTAACTGCAGCTATCTCAGCCCCACCAAGGAAATGGTATTGTGAGACGCTCTGCACAGCGGCTGAGCTGAAATACTTTGCAGTGGCCCCGGTAATATTACAGTACTGTTTAGTGGTGAGACCGCGGTCTAATTCACTGCAGACAGAGAACGGTATAAATAATTATGGAATTATTTGCGTACACTTTCACACTGAGAGCGGTATTGTAACGCAAACTCCAGACAGAAAAAAATTATAAGGAAGGCTGCAAACAGGCCTAGCTGTGAAATAGTGAAGCACTACAACTCCCAGCAGCCACCCAGTAAAATGCACACGATCAGAGGTAGCCCTAAGAAGGACCGTTGGGGTACTTGTTGACAGGATTCTACACTACCACTGTCCCTGCCTCACCAGTACTGCCCCTATACTCAAGTACAGACTGCAGACTGAGAACGCTATAGCTTTAATAGTCTGCACAGCTCGAGATGGAAAAAATTGTGCAAAACTGCTCCCAGCAGCCACAACAGTAATGCACACGGTCAGATGTGGCCCTAAGAAGGACCGTTGGGGTTCTTGAGGACAGGATCCTACACTACCACTTTCCCTATCTCGCCAGCAGCACTTTCCCTAATCTCTCCCAGTGTTTGTCTGAGGCGAGCCGCGGGCGGGACCGCTTTAAATACTCAGCGGTCACTTGATCTCGCCAGCCACTCACTGCAGGGGGGTGGGATAGGGCTGGAACGTCACAGGAGTAAGTGATAATGCCTTCCCTGCATGTCTATTGGCTAGAAAATGGCGCTAAACATGTGGGGAAGGAAATGGAATTGACTCGAGTACCACGTGGTGTTCGTCTGGAGTAACAAGCATCTCGAGCATCCTAATGCTCGGAGGAGTGTGCTCGCTCATCTCTTCTATCTATCTATCTATCTATCTATCTCATATTTATCTATCTAATATCTAATTAGCAATCTATCTCATATCTATCTATGTATGTATCTCATATCTATCTATCTATTTTCTTTCTATCTATCTCCTATCTATCTATCTATCTCCTATCTATCTATCTATCTATCTATCTCATATCTATATCTATCTATCTATCTATCTATCTATCTATCTATCTATCTATCTATCTATCTATCTATCGATCTATCTCCTATCTATCTCCTATCTATCTATCTATAATAATAATAATCTTTATTTGTATAGCGCCAACTGGTTCTGCAGCTCTTATCTCATATTTATCTATCTAATATCTAATTATCTATCTACATATCTCATATCTATCTATCTATCTATCTATCTATCTATCTATCTCCTATCTATCTCCTATCTATCTATCTATCTATCTATCTATCTATCTATCTATCTATCTATCTATCTATCTATCTCATATCTATCATCTATCTATCTATCTCATATCTATAAATCTATATCATATCTATCTATCTATCTATCTCCTATCTATCTCCTATCTATCTATCTATCTCATATCTATCTATCTATCTATCTCATATCTATCATCTATCTCATATCTATCATCTATCTATCTATGTTATATCTATCTCATATCTATCTATCAATCTATCTATCTATCTATCTATCTATCTATCTATCTATCTATCTCATATCTATCTATCTATCTATCTATCTATCTATCTATCTATCTATCTATCAATCTATCTTTCTCATATTTATTAGAGATGAGCGAACGTACTCGTCCGAGCTTGATACTCGTTCGAGTATTAGCGTGTTCAAGATGCTCGTTACTCGTAACGAGTACCACGCGATGTTCGGGTTACTTTCAGTTTCCTCTCTGAGACGTTAGCGCGCTTTTCTGGCCAATAGAAAGACAGGGAAGGCATTACAACTTCCCCCTGCGACGTTCAAGCCCTATCCCACCCCCCTGCAGTGACTGGCTGGCGAGATCAGGTGTCACCGGAGTATATAAATCTGCCCCGCCCGCGGCTCGCCACAGATGCATTCTGACATAGATCAGGGAAAGTGCTGCTGATGCCGGAGCTGCTATAGGGAGAGCGTTAGGAGTGATTTTAGGCTTGAAGAACCCCAACGGTCCTTCTTAGGGCCACATCTAACAGTGTGCAGTAGTGTGGAGGCTGCTTTTAGCAGTGTTGCAAATTTTTTTTTTTGGTATATCGGCCGTGCAGAGCATTGCGTCCTGCAGTAATTATACATAGTCCAGGGCCAGTAGTGGTGGTGAGGCAGGGACAGAAGACATATTTATTGATTGAATATACGCAGTGGTCCTTTTCAAAAAAATATTGGAAAAAAATCTATTTGGCCTGCCTGTCACTGTGCTCAGTGTTCTGGGTCCGTGTCTGCTGGGGGTAGTAGTTCTCCAAAATCATACGCAGCCAGCTAAGTGTTACAGCAGGCTTGCGCCAAATTATTTCCTCTCAATCCATAAGCGAACTCAGCCTCCAACCACAGGCCAATAAGCGGCACATTTAATTACAGCGTTCTGTTTCTGCATTCCTGGTAATACAGCATGCTGAGGGGTAGGGGTAGGCCTAGAGGACGTGGACGCGGCCGAGGATGCGGAGGCCCTAGTCCGGGTGTGGGCACAGGCCGAGCTTCTGATCCAGGTGTATCGCAGCCGACTGCTGCGGGATTAGGAGAGAGGCACGTTTCTGGCGTCCCCACATTCATAGCACATTTAATGGGTCCACGCGGTAGACCTTTATTAGAAAATGAGCAGTGTGAGCAGGTCCTGTCGTGGATGGCAGAAAGTGCTTCCAGCAACCTATCGTCCACCCAGAGTTCTGCGCCATCCACTGCTGCAACTCTGAATCCTCTGGCTGCTGCTCCTCCTTCCTCCCAGCCTCCTCACTCCATTACAATGACACCTGCTCAGGAGCGGGCAGACTCCCAGGAACTGTTCTCGGGCCCCTGCTCAGATTGGGCAGCAGTGGTTCCTCTCCCACCAGAGGAGTTTATCGTCACTGATGCCCAACCATTGCAAAGTTCCCGGGGTCCGGGGGATGAGGCTGGGGACTTCCGGCAACTGTCTCAAGACCTTTCAGTGGGTGAGGAGACCGATGACGATGAGACACAGTTGTCTATCAGTGAGGTAGTAGTGAGGGCAGTAAGTCCGAGGGAGGAGCGCACCGAGGATTCTGAGGAAGAGCAGCAGGACAATGAGGTGACTGACCCCACCTGGTTTGCTACGCCTACTGAGGACAGGTCTTCAGAGGGGGAGGCAAGGGCAGCAGCAGGGCAGGTTGCAAGAGGCAGTGCGGTGGCCAGGGGTAGAGGCAGGGCCAGACCGAATAATCCACCAACTGTTTCCCAAAGCGCCCCCTCGCGCCATGCCACCCTGCAGAGGCCGAGGTGCTCAAAGGTCTGGCAGTTTTTCACTGAGAGTGCAGACGACCGACGAACAGTGGTGTGCAACCTTTGTCGCGCCAAGATCAGCCGGGGAGCCACCACCAACAGCCTGACCACCACCAGCATGCGCAGACATATGATGGCCAAGCACCCCACAAGGTGGGACGAAGGCCGTTCACCGCCTCCGGTTTGCACCGCTGCCTCTCCCCCTGTGCCCCAACCTGCCACTGAGATCCAACCCTGCTCTGAGGACACAGGCACAACCGTCTCATGGCCTGCACCCACACCCTCACCTCCGCTGTCCTCGGCCCCATCCAGCAATGTCTCTCAGAGCAGCGTCCAGCCGTCGCTAGCGCAAGTGTTTGAGCGCAAGCGCAAGTACGCCGCCACGCACCCGCACGCTCAAGCGTTAAACGTGCACATAGCCAAATTTATCAGCCTGGAGATGCTGCCGTATAGGGTTGTGGAAACGGAGTCCTTCAAAAGTATGATGGCGGCGGCGGCCTCGCGCTACTCAGTTCCCAGTCGCCACTACTTTTCCCGATGTGCCGTCCCAGCCCTGCACGACCACGTCTCCCGCAACATTGTACGCGCCCTCACCAACGCGGTTACTGCCAAGGTCCACTTAACAATGGACATGTGGACAAGCACAGGCGGGCAGGGCCACTACATCTCCCTGACGGCACATTGGGTGAATTTAGTGGAGGCTGGGACAGAGTCAGAGCCAGGGACCGCTCACGTCCTACCCACCCCCAGAATTGCGGGCCCCAGCTCGGTGGTGGTATCTGCGGGGGTGTATGCTTCCTCCACTAAACCACCCTCCTCCTCCTCCTCCTCCTCCTACGCAACCTCTGTCTCGCAATCAAGATGTGTCAGCAGCAGCACGTCGCCAGCAGTCGGTGTCACGCGGTGTGGCAGCACAGCGGTGGGCAAGCGTCAGCAGGCCGTGCTGAAACTACTCAGCTTAGGAGAGAAGAGGCACACGGCCCACGAACTGCTGCAGGGTCTGACAGAGCAGACCGACCGCTGGCTTGCGCCGCTGAGCCTCCAACCGGGCATGGTCGTGTGTGACAACGGCCGTAACCTGGTGGCGGCTCTGCAGCTCGGCAGCCTCCCGCACGTGCCATGCCTGGCCCACGTCTTTAATTTGGTGGTTCAGCGTTTTCTGAAAAGCTACCCACGCTTGTCAGACCTGCTCGGAAAGGTGCGCCGGCTCTGCGCACATTTCCGCAAGTCCAACACGGACGCTGCCACCCTGCGGACACTGCAACATCGGTTTCATCTGCCAGTGCACCGACTGCTGTGCGACGTGCCCACACGGTGGAACTCTACGCTCCACATGTTGGCCAGGCTCTATGAGCAGCGTAGAGCTATAGTGGAATACCAACTCCAACATGGGCGGCGCAGTGGGAGTCAGCCTCCTCAATTATTTTCAGAAGAGTGGGCCTGGTTGGCAGACATCTGCCAGGTCCTTGGAAAGTTTGAGGAGTCTACCCAGATGGTGAGCGGCGATGCTGCAATCATTAGCGTCACCATTCCTCTGCTATGCCTCTTGAGAAGTTCCCTGCAAAGCATAAAGGCAGACGCTTTGCGCTCGGAAACAGAGGCGGGGGAAGACAGTATGTCGCTGGATAGTCAGAGCACCCTCCTGTCTATATCTCAGCACGGTGAGGAGGAGTGACGAGCACCACGCGATGTTTGAGTTACTTTCACTTTCCTCTCTGAGACGTTAGCGCGCTTTTCTGGCCAATAGAAAGACAGGGAAGGCATTACAACTTCCCCCTGTGACGTTCAAGCCCTATACCACCCCCCTGCAGTGAGTGGCTGGGGAGATCAGGTGTCACCCGAGTATAAAAATCGGCCCCTCCCGCGGCTCGCCACAGATGCGTTCTGACATAGTTTAGGAAAAGTGCTGCTGGTGCCGGAGCTGCTATAGGGAGAGCGTTAGGAGTATTTTAGGCTTCAAGAACCCCAACGGTCCTTCTTAGGGCCACATCTGACCGTGTGCAGTAGTGTGGAGGCTGCTTTTAGCAGTGTTGCACATTTTCTTTTTTTTGTATATCGGCCGTGCAGAGCATTGCGCCCTGCAGTAATACTCCAGGGCCAGAAGTGGTGGTGAGGCAGGGACAGAAGACATATATTGTGAGGCAGGGACAGAAGACATATTGATTGAATATAGGCAGTGGGCCTTTGCAAAAACATTTGGGGGAAAAAATCTATTTGGGCTGCCTGTGACTGTCCTCAGTGTTCTGGGTCTGTGCTGGGTGTAGTTGTCCTCCTAATTCATACACAGCCAGCTAAGTGTTACAGCAGGCTTGCGCAAAATTATTTCCTGGCTCTGTGTTGGCTGTTAAATCACCGCTGTATTCCAGTCCACAGTGCAACAGTCTGCAGTTATTTGACATACTCTAGGGCCAGTAGTGGTGACGCAGAGAGAGAAGAGATATATTGATTGAATACAGGCAGTGGGCCTTTGCAAAAACATTTGGGGAAAAAAATCTATTTGGGCTGCATGTGACAGTCCTCAGTGTTCTGGGTCTGTGCTGGGTGTAGTAGTCCTCCTAATTCATACGCAGCCAGCTAAGTGTTAAAGCAGGCTTGCGCAAAATTATTTCCTGGCGTTCCATAAGCGAAGTCAGCCTCCAACCACAGGCCAATAAGCGGCACATTTAATTACAGCGTTCTGTTTCTGCACTACTGGTAATACAGCATGCTGAGGGGTAGGGGTAGGCCTATAGGACGTGGACGCGGGCGAGGACGCGGAGGCCCAAGTCAGGGTGTGGGCACAGGCCGAGCCAGTGCGGTGGCCAGGGGTAGAGGCAGGGCCAGACCGAATAATCCACCAACTGTTTCCCAAAGCGCCCCCTCGCGCCATGCCACCCTGCAGAGGTCAAGGTGCTCTACGGTGTGGCAGTTTTTCACAGAGACGCCTGACGACCGACGAACAGTGGTGTGCAACCTTTGTCGCGCCAAGATCAGCTGGGGAGCCACCACCAACAGCCTCACCACCACCAGCATGCGCAGGCATATGATGGCCAAGCACCCCACAAGGTGGGACGATGCCCGTTCACCGCCTCCGGTTTGCACCACTGCCTCTCCCCCTGTGCCCCAACCTGCCACTGAGATCCAACCCCCCTCTGAGGACACAGGCACTACCGTCTCCTGGCCTGCACCCACACCCTCACCTCCGCTGTCCTCGGCCCCATCCAGCAATGTCTCTCAGCGCAGCGTCCAGACGTCGCTAGCGCCACTGTTTGAGCGCAAGCGCAAGTACGACACCACGCACCCGCACGCTCAAGCGTTAAACGTGCACATTGCCAAATTTATCAGCCTGGAGATGCTGCCGTATAGGCTTGTGGAAACGGAGGCTTTCAAAAGCATGATGGCGGCGGCGGCCCCGCGCTACTCGGTTCCCAGTTGCACTACTTTTCCCGATGTGCCGTCCCAGCCCTGCACGACCACGTCTCCCGCAACATTGTACGCGCCCTCACCAACGCGGTTACTGCCAAGGTCCACTTAACAACAGACACGTGGACAAGCACAGGCGGGCAGGGCCACTATATCTCCCTGACGGCACATTGGGTGAATTTAGTGGAGGCTGGGACAGAGTCAGAGCCTGGGAACGCTCACGTCCTACCCACCCCCCGAATTGCGTGCCCCAGCTCGGTGCTGGTATCTGCGGCGGTGTATGCTTCCTCCACTAAACCACCCTCCTCCTCCTCCTACGCAACCTCTGTCTCGCAATCAAGATGTGTCAGCAGCAGTCGGTGTCGCGCGGTGTGGCAGCACAGCGGTGGGCAAGCGTCAGCAGGCCGTGCTGAAACTACTCAGCTTAGGAGAGAAGAGGCACATGGCCCACGAACTGCTGCAGGGTCTGACAGAGCAGACCGACCGCTGGCTTGCGCCGCTGAGCCTCCAACCGGGCATGGTCGTGTGTGACAACGGCCGTAATCTGGTGGAGACTCTGCAGCTCGGCAGCCTCACGCACGTGCCATGCCTGGCCCATGTCTTTAATTTGGTGGTTCAGCGCTTTCTGAAAAGCTACCCACACTTGTCATACCTGCTCGGAAAGGTGCGCCGGGTCAGCGCACATTTCCGCAACTCCAAGACGGACGCTGCCACCCTGCGGACCCTACAACATCGGTTTCATCTGCCAGTGCACCGATTGCTGTGCGACGTGCCCACACAGTGGAACTCTACGCTCCACATGTTGGCCAGGCTCTATGAGCAGCGTAGAGCTATAGTGGAATACCAACTCCAACATGGGCGGCGCAGTGGGAGTCAGCCTCCTCAATTATTTACAGAAGAGTGGGCCTGGTTGGCAGACATCTGCCAGGTTCTTGGAAACTTTGAGGAGTCTACCCAGATGGTGAGCGGCGATGCTGCAATCATTAGCGTCACCATTCCTCTGCTATGCCTCTTGAGAAGTTCCCTGCAAAGCATAAAGGCAGATGCTTTGCACTCGGAAACGGAGGCGGGGGAAGACAGTATGTCGTTGGATAGTCAGAGCACCCTCATGTCTATATCTCAGCACATTGAGGAGGAGGAGGAGGGGGAGGAGCATGAGGAGGAGGGGGAAGAGACAGCTTGGCCCACTGCTGAGGGTACACATGCTGCTTGCCTGTCATCCTTTCAGCGTGTATGGCCTGAGGAGGAGGAGGAGGAGGAGGAGGGGGAGGAACATGAGGAGGAGGGGGAAGAGACAGCTTGGCCCACTGCTGAGGGTACACATGCTGCTTGCCTGTCATCCTTTTTAGCGTGTATGGCCAGAGGAGGAGGAGGAGGAGGATCCTGAAAGTGATCTTCCTAGTGAGGACAGCCATGTGTTGCGTACAGGTACCCAGGCACACATGGCTGACTTCATGTTAGGATGCCTTTCTCGTGACCCTCGCGTTACACGCATTCTGGCCACTACGGATTACTGGGTGTACACACTGCTCGACCCACGGTATAAGGAGAACCTTTCCACTCTCATACCCGAAGAGGAAAGGGGTTCGAGAATGATGCTATACCACAGGGCGCTGGTGGACAAACTGATGGTAAAATTCACATCCGACAGCGCTAGTGGCAGAAGGCGCAGTTCCGAGGGACAGGTAGCAGGGGAGGCGCAGAGATCAGGCAGCATGTACAGCACAGGCAGGGGAACACTCTCTAAGGCCTTTGACAGCTTTCTGGCTCCCCAGCAAGACTGTGTCACCGGTCCCTAGTCAAGGCTGAGTTGGCGGGAGCACTGTAAAAGGATGGTGAGGGAGTATGTAGCCGACCGCACGACCGTCCTTGGTGACGCCTCTGCCCCCTACAACTACTGGGTCTTGAAGCTGGACACGTGGCCTGAACTCGCGCTGTATGCCCTGGAGGTGCTTGCTTGTCCTGCGGCTAGCGTCTTGTCAGAGAGGGTGTTTAGTGCAGCTGGGGGAATCATCACAGATAAGTGTACCCGCCTGTCAACCGACAGTGCCGACAGGCTTACACTCATCAAGATGAACAAAGCTTGGATTTCCCCAGACTTCTCTTCTCCACCAGCGGACAGCAGCGATACGTAAGCAATACGTAGGCTGCACCCGCGGATGGAAGCATCGTTCTGTATCCCCATCAAAAACGGGGACCTTTTCGCTTCATCAATCTGTGTATAATATTCCTCCTCCTCCTCCTCCTGCTCCTCCTCCTGAAACCTCACGTAATCACGCTGAACGGGCAATTTTTCTTAGGCCCACAAGGCTCAGTCATATAATTTTTGTAAACAATTTTATACGTTTCAATGCTCATTAAAGCGTTGAAACTTTCACCTGAACCAATTTTTATTTTTACTGGGCTGCCTCCAGGCCTAGTTACCACTTAAGCCACATTAACCAAAGCCATTAATGGGTTTCACCTGCCATCTTGGTTGGGCATGGGCAATTTTTCTGAGGTACATTAGTACTGTTGGTACACCAATTTTTTGGGGCCCTCACCTACAGTGTAATCAAATTAATTTTTAGCCCACCTGCATTACAGCTGACATTACATCAGCTGTGTTGGGCACTGCAATGGGATGTATTTATGTACCGCCGGTGGCTTCCTGGCACCCACCCATGCTGTCGGTCCACACGGAGTTGTAACTGCATGTGTCCACTTCTAAAGAACCCCAGTCTGACAGGGGCATGCAGTGTGGGCCGAAGCCCACCTGCATTAAGCACGACATTACCTCAGCTGTGTTGGGCAATGCAATGGGATATATTTATGTACCGCCGGTGGGTTCCAGGGAGCCACCAATGCTGTGGGTACACACGGAATTCCCATTGCGGAGTTGTACCTGCCTGTGACTATTTATAAAAAAACGCGGTCTGACTGGGGCATGCAGACACCTTGACAGAATGAATAGTGTGTGGCACATAGGTTCCCCATTGCTATGCCCACGTGTGCAGCTCCTGATGGAGGTGGCACAGGATTGGATTTCTCATTGCTTCTGTACAGCATTGTGGGCTATCGCCCCGCCCCTTTTAAAGAGGGTCGCTGCCTAGCCGTGCCAACCCTCTGCAGTGTGTGCCTGTGGTTCCTCCTCATGACAGACGCACTTAAAAAATAGACATGAGGGTGGTGTGGCATGAGGGCAGCTGAAGGCTGGGCAGGGACAGTTTGGTGTGCGCTGTGGACACTGGGTCGTGCGGGGGGGGGGGGGGGGTTGGGCAGCATGTAACCCAGGAGAAGTGGCAGCGTAGTGTCATGCAGGCATGGTGTCATGGTGCTTAGCTAAGGTATGCATTGCTAATGAGGGCTTTTCAGATGTAAAAATTGTTGGGAGGGGGGGGCCCACTCTTGCCGCTATTGTGGCTTAATAGTGGGACCTGTGAACTTGAGATGCAGCCCAACATGTAGCCCCTCACCTGCCCTATCCGTTTCTGTGTCGTTCCCATCACTTTCTTGAATTGCCCCGATTTTCACAAATGAAAACCTTAGCGAGCATCGGCGATATACAAAAATGCTCGGGTCGCCCATTGACTTCAATGTGGTTCGTTACTCGAAACGAACCCTCGAGTATCGCGATAATTTCGTCCCGAGTAACGAGCACCCGAACATTTTGGTGCTCGCTCATCTCTAATATCTATCTATCTCCTATTTATCTGTCTACCTATCTCATATCTATCTATCTCATATCTATCTATCTATCTATCTATATATCTCATATCTATCTATCTATCTATCTCATATCTATCTATCTATCTATCTATATATCTCATATCTATCTATCTATCTATCTCATATCTATCTATCTATCTATCTCCTATCTATCTCATATCTATCTATCTCATATCTTTCTATCTCATATCTATCAACTATCTATCTATCTATCTATCTATCTATCTTATATCTATCTCATATCTATCTATTTTCTATCTATCTATCACATATTTATCTAATATCTATATATCTATCTCATATCTATCTGTATCTATCTATCTATCTCATATTTCTCTATCTTCTATCTAACTATCTTTCTATCTATCTGTCTATCTTATATCTATCTCATATCTATCTATCTGTCTATTTTCTATCTATCTATCACATATTTATCTCATATCTATATATCTCATATCTATCTATTTATCTCCTATCTATCTATCTCCTATCTATCTATCTCATATTTATCTATCTAATATCTGATTATCTATCTATCAATCTCATATCTATCTATCTATCTATCTATCTATCACATATTTATCTCATATCTATATAGCTATCTCATATATATTTATCTATCTATCTCCTAACTATCTATCTATCTTTCTCCTATCTATCTATCTACCTATCTATCATCTAGCTATCTCATATCCATCTATCTCCTATCTTTTTATCCATCTATCTCATATCTATCTATATCATGTCTTTCATCTCATACCTATCTATTATCTATCTATCTTATATCTGTCTCCTATCTTTCTATCTTTCTATCTATCTCATATCTATCTCATATTTATCTATCTAATATCTATCTATCTCATATCTATCATTTATTTATCTAATATCTATCTCCTATCTATCTGTCTATCTATCTCATATCTGTCTATCTATCTATCTATCTATCATCTATCTATCATCTATCTATCTCCTATCTATCTATCTATCTATCTCATATATATCTATCTGTCTCATATCTATCTATCTCATATTTATCTATCTAATATCTAATTATCTATCTATCTCATATCTATCTATCTATCTCATATTTATCCATCTATCTATCTCATATCTATCATCTATCTATCTTATAGCTATCTCCTATATATTTATCTGTCTATGTATCTATCTCATATCTATCTTTTATCTATCTATCTTATATTTATCTCCTATCTATCTGTCTATCTATCTATCTCATTTCTATCTAATATCTAATTATCTATCAATCTCTAATATCTATCTGTCTATCTATTTATCTCATATCTATCTATCTATTTTCTATCTATCTCTCTCTCTATCTATCTAGATATCTATCTGTCTATCTATCACATATTTATCTCATATCTATCTATCTCCTATCTATCTATCTTTCTCCTATCTATCTACGTATCTATCATCTAGCTATCTCATATCTATCTATCTCCTATCTATTATCTATCTATCTTATATCTATCTCCTATGTTTCTATCTGTCTATCTATCTCATATCTATCTATCCCATATTTATCAATCTAATATCTAATTATCTATCTATCTCATATCTATCTATCTCATATCTATCCATCTATCTATCTCATATCTATCATCTATCTGTCTATCTATCTCTCTTATATCTATCTCCTATATATCTATCTGTCTATGAATCTATCTCATATCTATCTTTTATCTATGTATCTTATATTTATCTCCTATCTATCTGTCTATCTATCTCATGTTTATCTAATATCTAATTATCTATCAATCTCTAATATCTATCTGTCTATCTATTTATCTCATATCTATCTATCTATTTTCTATCTATCTATCTATCTATCTATCTATCTATCTATTTTCTATCTATCTCTCTATCTATCTATCTATATCACATATTTATCTCATATCTATATATCTCATATTTATCTATCTATCTATCTCCTATCTATCTATCTATCTATCTATCTATCTATCTATCTATCTATCTATCTCATATCTATCTATCTATCTATCTATCTCATATCTATCTATCTATCTCATATCTATCTATCTATCTCATATCTATCTATGTATCTCATATCATATCAAGTGTTTGTCATGTTAAAAACTCCCACCGAGATGAATTATTAACCCCCCCCCCCCCTCCATGTGACCCTTTAATCTGTAAAATTCAATTGCAAAGCAAACTGAAATTTTATAAAGATATAAAAACAAAACTAAAATAATGTGTTTCCATAAGTGTTCACACCCTCTTATATGTGGGGGTGCGGTTGTGTTCAGAATCAGCCAATCACATGTAACCCCCTAATAGTAGTCTGTACTCCGCTGCCATTACGTACAGGGATTCCGGGTCCCCCATATAATGGTCGGCTCTTCTAGGAGGATTTCCTGCTATTTCCCTAGTTGGTCGGTAAAGATCTTAAAGAACATCAAAAGTATCTGATTGTTGGAAGGTGTCAGTCAGTAGAAGGCGGCAAAACATCTCCAAGACATTACATGTACCATGGGGCACAGGGAAGACCGTCAGCAAGAAGGGGACCAAAACATCTTCAATGCATTAGGTGTACCATGTAGGACAGGGGAGATAGTCAGCAAGAAGGGGACCAAAATATCTTCAATGCATTAGGTGTACCATGTAGGACAGGGGAGATTGTCAGCAAGAAGGGGACCAAAACATCTTCAATGCATTAGGTGTACCATGTAGGACAGGGGAGATTGTCAGCAAGAAGGGGACCAAAACATCTTCAATGCATTACGTGTACCATGTAGGACAGGGGAGATTGTCAGCAAGAAGGGGACCAAAACATCTTCAATGCATTACGTGTACCATGTAAGACAGGGGAGATAGTCAGCAAGAAGGGGATTAATGGCCCACAAGTGATATCACCAAGAACTGGACGGCCATCAAAGATTGATGAAAAGCCCAAAAGAAAATTGCTGCGGGTAGTTGACATCAACATTGCAGGAGTTTCTGGCAAGTCTTGATTGTGTAGTCATGTGACAACCATCTCCATGTTCTTCATATGTCTGGGCTATAGGGGAGGGGGCAAGACGGAAGCCTTCTCTAACAAAGAAGAACATCGAAGCCTGGCCATGTTTTACCAGAACCTCCATCCCGTCTGCAAGGAGTCTGTGGAGAACGTGTTCTGACTGATGACACCGAGAGGGAACTTGGTGACCAGAATTCCAGAAGGGATGTTTGGTGTAAAGCCAACACTGCCGTCACCAGAAGACCCCCAGACCGCAGTGAGGATGGTTGGGGCAGCATTATGTGGGGGGCTGTTCTGCTGATAGACCTGGGGCTTTAGTTAAGGGGGAGGGAATTATGGACAGTCCCAAATATCAGTCCACTTTTATTACATTTAGTTTTAGTGAAATTTTAATATTATCAACAAAGCACATGGCATCGGTGTTGGGCACCAGTAGAGTACATTAAGGAGTTAAACAAGCAAGCCTCCCGAAGACAAATGTCTACAAACGTAATACAATCACCGGTTTGGTAACTAATGAAATAATGGCCTGTCTGGGGGTAACCTATGAGGGAGGAAGGGGAAGGGAACGATAAGAGGGGTGGAGGGGGAACCCTCTCTCGCAGAGCTGAAAGTTGTGTGGTAGCACCATCTTCTGGGCTTCCCATAGGGAAATAGGCGAAGTAACAGAAGGGCTGTTTATTGTAGTTATCAAGTTGTATTTTTAGAGCGGATTGAACCTCCAGAAGAGTCAGAAGAGTCATTAAGGGACCAGGCTTTGTAGGTTTTGACATTAAGGAAAAGCATGTGATTGAGAGCGGCCTATGATCTGACCAAGGGACAGAGAGGATTGTTGGGTACCTTTTTTGTGGTAGATATGAGGCAAGAACTAATAAATGGTCGATTCTCAAATATCAGGAGGGCGGTACTGAAAAATGTGTGTGATCTCTGGTGGTCGGGTTTGTCTGGCGCCAGGAATCAACCAAATCTATTTTCTATCTATCTCTCTATCTATCTATCTATATCACATATTTATCTCATATCTATATATCTCATATTTATCTATCTATCTATCTCCTATCTATCTATCTATCTATCTATCTATGTATCTATCTCATATCTATCTATCTATCTATCTATCTATCTATCTCATATCTATCTCATATCTATCTATCTATCTATCTATCTCCTATCTATCTCCTATCTATCTATCTCATATCTATCTATCTATCTATCTATGTATCTATGTATCTATCATCTAGCTATCTCATATCTATCTATCTATCTATCTATCTACTTATCTCATATCTATCTATCATCTATCTATCTCATATCTATCTGTCTCATATTTATCAATCTAATATCTAATTATCTATCTATCTCATATCTATCTTCTTTCCAACTATCTATCTTATATCTATCTCATTTCTCTCTATCTATCTATTATCTATCTATCTGTCTGTCTATCACATATTTATCTCACATCTATATATCTATATCATATTTATCTATCTATCGATCTCCTATCTCTCTATCTATCTTCCTATCTATCTATCTCATATCTATCTATCTCCTATCTATCTATCTATCTATCTATCACATATCTATCTATCTATATCATATCTTTCTTTCTCATATCTATCTATCTATCTATTATCTATCTATATATCTTATATCTATATATCATATCTATCTCCTATCTTTCTCTCTGTCTATCTATCTCATATCTATCTATCTCATATTTATCTATCTAATATCTATCTATCTCATATCTATCATCTATCTATTCATCTATCTATCTTATATCTATCTCCTATCTATCTGTTTTTCTATCTATCTATCAATCTATCTCATTTCTATCTATCTCTTATTCATCTAATTATCTATCTATCTATCTATCTCATATATATCTATCTATCCATCTCATATCTATCATCTATTTCTCTCATATCTATCTATCCATCTATCTATCTAGCTATCTATCTTATATCTATCTCATATATATCTATCTATCACATATCTATCTATCAATCTATCTCATATTTATCTATCTAATATCTAATTATCTATCTATCTTCTATCTATCTTCTATCTATCTTCTATCTATCTATCTATCTACCTATCTTATATCTATTTCCTATCTATCTGTCTATCTATCTCATATCTATCTATCTATCTATCTATCTATCTATCTATCTATCTATCTATCTATCTCATATTTATCTATCTAATATCTAATTATCTATCTATCCATCTATCTATCAATCTCATATCTATCTATCTATCATCTAGTTATCTCATATCTATCTATCTCCTATCTATCTATCTCCTATATATCCATCTCATATCTATCATCTATTTCTCTCATATCTATCTATCTATCTATCTATCCATCTATCTATCTATCTATCTATCTATCTATCTATCTATCTATCTATCTATCTATCGCATATCTATCTCATATATATCTATCTGTCTATCTATCTATCTATCGCATATCTATCTATTTATCAATCTATCTCATATTTATCTATCTAATATCTAATAATTATCTATCTCATATCTATCTTCTATCTATCTTATAGCTATCTCCTATCTTTCTATCTGTCTATCTATTTCATATCTATCTCATATTTATCTATCTAATATCTATCTATCTCATATCTATGATCAATCTATCTATCTATCTATCTATCTATCTATCTATCTATCTAATATCTATCTCCTATCTATCTGTCTATGTATCTATCTCATATCTATCCATCACTCTATCTCATATTTATCTATCTAATATCTAATTATCTATCTATCTATCTCATATCTATCTTCTATCTATCTATCTATCTAATATTCATCTCCTATCTATCTGTCTATCTATCTATCTAATTATCTATCTATCTCTAATATCTATCTGTGTGTCTATCTATCCCATATCTATCTATCTTTTTATTTCATATCTATTTATCTATTTCCAATCTATCTATCTATCTCATATCTATCATCTATCTATCTATCTATCTATCTATCTATCTATCTATCTATCTATCGATCTATCTCACATCTATCTATCTTTCTATCTATCCATCTCTCATATCTATCTATCTATCTATCTATCTATCTATCTATCTATCTATCTATCTATCTATCTATCTTATATCTATCTCCTATCTATCTATCTATCCATCTCTCATATCTATCTATCTATCTATCTATCTATCTATCTATCTATCTATCTATCTATCTATCTATCTCCTATCTATCTATCTATCTCCTATCTATCTATCTATCTATCTATCTATCTTCTATCTATCTATCTATCTATCTATCTATCTATCTATCATCTATCTCTCATTTAGAATGTTATAATTCACATTACACACATTAAGACCTTCATACACGGATCGGTAATCTCCGCTTCCATCTGGAACAGATGATGAAATCTTAGTTTTTGAGACAGGACATTGTCGGGTGCCGCGGAGTATAATAGTCTTAAGCAGCAGAAATATTTATTATTCCTCTACAAATCCATTAGAATAATCCCAGGAACATTCTCCAGGAATATCTGGAAGCCACTGCTGGATTTGAGTGGATTCTTTCCCACAGATGTTATGTATAAAGCGCCGTCCGGCATTTGATGAGCCTGTAAGAGCGCCGTTGATGTAATCTTTAAACCGCCTTTATTGAATAAAGCAGCATATGCAGTTTTCATGAGATCCTCACTAATGCCGCCATATCAGAACTGCGTACAGTGTCCACGTCCAGCGCCGGTCTGCTGTAGATCCATATGGGTTTATACGGAGCCGGATCTACCTATAGGTGTGTATGAGTGGCGGTGTTGGAGGAGCATCTGCTGCAGTGATATAAATACATTCATCAGTATGCTAGTGCAGCAACAGAGGCACAAGGCATACCACTGAGGAGGTGGCGGTGGCACTACCAACTCCTCCCCGGAGGGACATCACGCAATCTTGGGCATAGGAAGGTCTTTATCGCCTCGTCCTCTGACTGTCCAGTGTCCCATGAAGTAACAATAGGCGGCGGTCCACAAAGAGGGTGACACAATTCAGGGAGTGAGGCCGGTAACTTCTCCCCCTGGATATAAAGTTGCACCTCGGGGGTTCTCAAAGTCCCATATATGCTGACACAACCCAGGAGGTATAGCAGCTCGGGCTTTAGTATTGTCCTAGTGAACAACAATCCAGGACACATAGGCAGACTTCAGGCCCCTCAACCATACGGACTCTTACCTTGAGGGTTCCTTAAGATGACCTTCTGAAAGTGGAGAGACGGGATGATAAGGGCATTACCAACCCCTGTAACTCCGGCTCGTCACCCCAATAGAATCGGGGCTATGATGGTGGGTATCTCGCTGGGACACAGCGCAGACAGGTGTAATCAGCCATATCCTCACTTTCCAAAAGATGTAGGTGCGCCCCCTGTGAGAAGTCCAGCGTCACGCTAGAGCCAGAGGGAATCTCCTCCTCTGGGCAGTCCTCAGTTGCAGACTTTGACCCCCCACACCCCATCTTTCTCCTCAGCCTTGGTAGGAACTGCTTGATGACAACTTTTCGCGGGCTGGAAATTTACTGTAGAACATGAGGGCTGGGCGCCATATTGGCTCTGAGTATTGTGACAGTCCACATTTACAATTTGTTGCTCACCGTGTAACGCAGGCAACTCCACACGGTCTAACAACACCACACAGTCTCTCTGTAATCTGTAGTGCATCTTTGCTATATATAAATCAAGGTTTTCTTCCTGCATCCTGCATAGTAGTCCACGACCGCCATCAAAATTTTCTTTCAGCCTCTTCCTTTCTGGGCCACACAAAGCTGAATGTGCCCGTGTCGTCCTCTTGCAGAACTCCAGACTCCCCACTCTAAACTAGACTCTACCCCACTTTATTCTCATACACCTTCCATCCACATATATATTACGAGGTCACGTGACAAACGGATACATTTTCCAGACAGTCAGCTCGCATACCAGAATATTAACCCTTTCAGTGCTGCAGCTGTGCAATACACATCATTCATGCAACACAGAAGACACTGACATTACATAGACAAATTCATGCATACAGTTATGGAAGGGCCCCACTGTACCGGGCCACTACAGCTATGCAATGGTTAATCCGTACTTATCTCTGAACTTTGTGGTTTCTGATTTGCTCTATAGAATCCCTATTTCATGATCATCATAGGTTCACTCGTGCCTTCCAAGTATAGGGGCTTAGCAGTGGGTCTGTAGGTGACTACAGAGATCTATTCTTGATCCATAGATTCTTTCGCAGTGAGGACATCAGTTTCCAAGTAGAAGACGGTCCCAACAAGGGTTTCTGATTTACTCCATAGACTCCCTATTTCTCTAAGTCTCAAGGTCTAGATGAATTACATCCTAGGATACTGAAAGAAGCAGCGGAGGTCATTGCTGAACCACTTGCCATAATCTGTGACAATTCCTAGAGAACAGGAGAAGTCCCAAAAGATTGGAAAAGGGCAAATATTGTCCCTATCTTCAAAAAAGGGAACAAGGCGGATCCAGGAAACTACAGGCCTGTGAGCCTGACTTCTATACCGGGAAACATCTGTGAACAGATTATTAAACAGCATGTATGCAAGTACTTGGATGAGAATGGAGTAATTAACCAGAGCCAGCATGGGTTTGTAACAAACAAGTCATGCCAGACTAATCTAATTTCCTTCTATGACAGAATCACAACTTGACCTTAGTAAAGCATTTGACAAAGTATCTCATAGTATACTTATTGAAAAAATGACCAAATATGGGATTGACAAGGTAACTGTTAGGTTGATTCACAACTGGCTGAGTGATCGTACTCAAAGAGTGGTCATAAATGGCTGCACATCTAAGTGGAAGAATGTATCAAGTGGGGACCACAAGGCTCTGTCCTAGGCCCAGTGTTGGTCAACATTGTTATAAATGATCTGGAAAAGGGAATTGATGGGAAACTGATCTAATCTGCCAACGACACAAAGCCAGGAGGGACAGCTAACACTAGGGAAGAGGATTCAAAAAGATCTAGAAAAGCTTGTACAGTGGTCGGCGACTAACAGAATGGTATTTAACAAGGAGAAATACAAAGTCCTACATCTGGGCAAGAAAAATGAAAAAAAGCACATACAGAATGAGAGGAAATTGGCTAAGCAGCAGCACATGTGAAAAAGACTTGGATATACTAATAGATCATAGACTGAACATGAGTCAACAAGGTGATGCAGCAGCCAAAAAGGCAAACACAATTCTGTGATGTAATAAGAGAAGCACAGAGTCTAGATCACGTGAGGTCATGATCCCCCTCTACTCCTCCTTAGTCAGACCTCAGCTGGAATACTGGGTCCACTTCTGGACACCCCACTTTATAAAAGACATAGACAAACTGGAGCAAGTTCAGAGAAGAGTTACCAAGATGGTGAGTGGTCTACAAATCATGTCCTATGAGGAACGGGTAAAGGATCTGGGAATGTTTAGCAGAAGAGAAGGCTGAGAGGAGACTTAATAGCTGTCTACAAATATCTGAAGGGCTGTCACAGTGCAGAGGGATCAGCCCTATTCTCATCTGTACAAGGGAAGACTAGAAGCAATGGGGTGAAACTGAAAGGGAGGAGACACAGATTAGATATTAGATAGTGAGGGGGATCAATGAGTGGAACAGGTTGGCACGGGAGGTGGTGAGTTCTCCTTCAAACAAGTGTTCAAACAAAGGCTGGACAAATATCTGTCTGGGATGATTTAGTAAATCCTGCACTAAGCAGTGGGTTGGACTTGATGACCCTGGAGGACCTGATGACCCCAGAGGACCTGATGACCCTGGAGGAGCCGATGACCCTGGAGGTTTTTTCCAACTCTACCATTCTATGATTCTATTCATACCCTGAGATATTAGTCAGTCCTTGCCTGCATGCCAGAGTGGACCCTCCTAGTTACAGCCAGGACAGCGGTACGATAGTATATCTCCCTTGTTATCCAAGCTGCTCCACTCTCAAGCTACAACGGGTCATCGGATGGGTCACCAATATGACCTGCCAGCAGGTGTGGAGACAGATTTGTCAGTAGGGCCTAAATATCAGTACCTGTAAACCTGCAATGCCACTAATGAAAGCACCATCATCCAATTAGTTCTTTTAGAAGTCGTTAACATAGGGGTTCACTTACTTTCCTCCTGCACTGTGGGAGATGGGCGGTACAGCTGTGTGTTATTAATTACACTAGTAATTATTAGGAAATTATAGTACAAGTGTTTCACAGCTCTGCTACATGGTAGATCCATTATGATCCCCACACATCACACACACAGCTGTAATATATACATGCTGATTTCCAGACATCACCAGCTCACCAGACTCCTGGATACAATGATCAGCCCCTGTTCATGTGATCCCTGACTCCACCCACACAGGTGATCACATGATGGTGACATCATCATAGGTCCTGGTGGCTACTTTCGGCGATTCCGGTATACAGTACTTGTTACCAAACTGCACAATGGCTCCTCCCACAGCAGTGACATCACCACTGGTCTTTAGCCCATTGGATCTCTGTGGTGGCGGTAGGTTGGTGTCTACTGTCAGGACTGCTGAGGAGTGTCTGAGATAATAACAGCTTAGTTGTATTCTTATTTTGTTATTTTTGTCCTCCCCTTCCTTCTAAGTTTGTTGTTCTTCTGTCGGTCAGGCTCTGTGTTTTATATATGTTGTAGGACCTGTGATGACGTCACCAGGGGCGGAGCATGAGAAGCACCCACACACATACATACAGACAAGTAGTCCTTAGTAGCTTGATTGTGTTTTTTCTATAATTGTCACTTAGATACAATGTAGCACGTTGTATTGTCATCAATGCCGGAATTCAAGGAATTTTAAAGGGATCACTTACTTTTTTTGCAAGTGTATTCTGAAGCAGCATCTCTGTAAGGAGTTCTGGATGCCGCATTGTTCTCCCTCTTCGGTGACGTTTTATACTTCAGTCTCGCGTCCCACACCTGCTTGTATGAAGTGTACAGAAACCGTAGCGCGCTGCCTACTAGTGGTGCCGCCTCTGCCAGCCAGTGGCTGTCGCCGGCACTTCTAGTATATCAGCTCCTTATTAATACCTATACATCGCTACAACTGCCCGTGGCGGCCCGGCAGCGCACAGCTGGACCTAAATATGTAATGAGTGACACCAGCATTAATATTTCAGTGGAGATAACGCTGCGCCGCCGTGTCATCGTGGAGGTAGCGATAGACGGAGCTCGCCGTGTTCGGGAAAGCTGGCGCTCCATTCTGCTGTCTGAGAGGCGCTTTCATCATCCTTATAGTGTGCGCCCTCGCTGTTCAGCTGGTGAGCAGCTGCCGCCCCCCGTACGTTCTGTCGCCTTTACTTGTTAAATGTTTTCATTTTACTTTAGACGAAATCCGCGTTTTCCTGTCGTTTAGAGGGAATATAAATTCCACCTTGTTTAAAGAACGCCTCCGGCAAGAAGACATTAGTGCTGTGACGCAGCTGTAAGACTGGAAGGGGCCAAAAGTTGCTGCAGGTGACTAGTTCCATATTTGCCAAGTGTTGGACTGGAGTTTCCTGGACCCCCCAGAGGAGACGACTGAGGGCGGCCCACCATCTGTACAGACCATGTGATGTCCGCCATCACCTGCGTCACGAGCCTCGCTGTTGTCACTGAGCACACTGGACATCTCATCCAAGAGGTCTAAGAGGACTTTGTGGACTAGACCCTGGTGATAAGTGATGACTCCAAAGTCACTTCATAGGGGGTCGTCTTCTGCTAGACCCTTATTATATTAGGACCGGGGCCACAAGACGATCCTCTCGTACTCTGGTGGCCCCGCCCAACTTTATATGTGGGTTGTTGGGAACAGAAATGGGACCTATACAGTGAATGACCCCCAGCTAGTACAGAGTTGGACTTCTGCCTTCAGAACTGCAGCAATTTCATCACATTGTCCATCCTCAAGTCTTGAAAGTCTTGGGGTGCGTCAAGAGAACCTTCTCCCGTGTTACTGCACCTCCCCTAACCTGACAGAAAGGGGTCAGCGATTCATGCTGCTTGCGCCAAATTCTGCCCTCCCATCAGCAACAAGAGATGTTTTCCCGCTGCTCAGTGATACAAGTTTTGCGCTCTTTTGCCCGCTGGAGTCTGTTCCTCTTAGACACAATGGCGCTGGAACTGGTCGCCCGCTGTTATACCATCCGTGCGGAGGAACGGCGAGTTGTGCGTTCGGACACATTAGTTGGAGCTCCAGCGTTGTATTCAGCTGACTGTGCAGCCTGTTGGTCAGAACGATTCCTGACATCCTCCTCCGACCCCTTTCAGTGATGAGTTGTTTCCGTCCGCAGGATTCTCTTTCGCTGGATGTTTTCTCTGATCGCACCATTCTCTGTATACTCTCCACACCGTTACATGACAAAACCCCCTGCGGTTTGGAGTGAGACCCCAGCTAGTCCAGCACCGATGACCGGCCTCGTTGGAAGTCGCTCCGATCGCTGGATTTTCCATCTAATATGGATTCACACTGAAACTGATCTGTGGAAAACTTGTCACGTGATTTTATGCCGCACTCCGGGGTCACAAGAGAATTCCCATAGGGTTTTCAACATCCTTCTGAAGGGTAGAGGAGGTCCAATGCGCCACTAAACGGGGGTCTCTAATAAAGTGGCCATGCGGTATATATATATATATGTGTAGGTGTGGCAGCTTGTGATGGTAATGAAGGGTTTGGGGTATTGATCTTCAGAGAAGCAGAAAGATATTATTGCAGGTAGACCCGTCCTGCGGTTCTCCTGCGCCCCGGCGCGCTGCTGCGAGGCCGTTCTGTTTCTCCTTGCAATAACAAACCATTCTCTATAATAATCTAAACCTATGGCAGGAGAGCGTGCGGAGTGGCGCATCCTTCATCTTGGCAGGACAGTCGCGCTCTTCACTATGACAACCTCAGAAGTCTCTCACCTTGGCAAGGTGCCCCAAGATCCTCTACTAGATGGATTACGGAAGTCCTTCCAAGGAGTATTCGCTCATCACACGCTACAGCGGGACGGTAACTTTGAGCTTCTTGGGCGGCGTGCCAGCTCGTGGGCTTTATTTGTACAGATAGAGCAAAGCCATGGCCATTAATCCTGGCGCCTCGGTGGTGGGAGAGCATCATCCATTACCGGCAAGGTCATAGAATATCCCTCCAGCTGAAGGCTTCTAGATTTCCCAGCACATAAATTGTTGTGCTATAGGGGCATTCTGGCCGAAGCATATATAAACGTTGGGTTGGTTGAGGTCCAAGAGCCGGGACCCCCACCGATCACCAGAGTAGGGGACCTCATTCACCTCAGTGGAGAGATCGCAGTAGGAGTTTGACTGCAGCGTCATTCAAAGTCCACGGTACTGCCGAAGAGCAGGAGCGGCGGTTGAGCGTGCGCCCTACAGCAACGTACCGAGTCTATGGCTCTGATGTAAATAACACTCCACTGTTTCTTGCTGGTGCCATAGACCATGAATTGAGCAGCAGGGCGTATGCTCATTCACACTCCATTCGGACTCCTCTGCCCACGTGGCTTCAGGAGGCCCCCAGCTACCATGACACCACGATGGCACCCCTTGATCTAGTCCTGGGTAGTCAGGAGACTTTTTGGGACATGACAAGCCTGATCAGCACGTCTCAGACAAAGGGTCCTCGCCTCTCGTGTCTGTATCGCTGCGGTGTCCTGTAACAGGACTTCCACATTTTTTCTATTGCTGACTAACAGGGATCCCACCGATCAGCCGATTCCGGGGCCGGCCGTCACTGCTGTGTGACACAGGTAACGTGATGATGTCATTCCACAGGATGCCGAGCGGAAGATTGTAAGGACCATGTGGGAGGGAGTACTTAGTATTGGAGGGGTCACCGTTACTAGTCGGGTACCACAGGGGGCAGTATTGGAGGGGGTCACTGTTACTAGTCGGGTACCACAGGGGGCAGTATTGGAGGGGTTACCGTTACTATTGGGGTACCACAGGGGGCGGTATTGGGCCCTATTCTTTCATATATTAATGACCCGGTAGAAGGATTGTGCCTTAAAATATCAATATTTGCAGATGATACAAAACTTTGTAAGATATTAACACAAGGAGATTGTAAGAGGATCTGGATAAGTTGGGGCAGATAAGTGGCAGCTGAGGGGTAACACTGATACATGTAATGTTCTGCACACGGCAGGAAATACATGTCATCGTTAAACAATAAATGGGGGAACCACTGCGGACACCGACAGGGAGAAGGACTTGGGGGTTTATAACTGTAAGCTTAACTGGAGCAACCAGTGTCAGGCAGCTGCTGCCAAGGCAATTAAGGGGCATCAGAAGAGATCTGGGGGTGCATGATGAGAACATTTTTCTTCCTCTCCATAATCCACTGGTCAGACCACAAATGGAATATTGTGGACAGTTTTCACAGTTTTCAGGACACATCAGAGCTTGAGTAAGTATAAAAGGGGCAAATAAAGCAAAAAATGGAAAGGGCGGACTACAATACAATAATTGGGATTATTTCGTTTAGAAAAAAGATGGCTGATGGGCACTCTAATAACTATGTATGGATACATAAGGGGTCAGTACAGAGATCTCTCCCATCATCTATTATACCCAGGACTATAACAAGGGGGCGCTCTAATAACTATGTATGGATACATAAGGGGTCAGTACAGAGATCTCTCCCATCATCTATTATACCCAGGACTATAACAAGGGGGTGCTCTAATAACTATGTATGGATACATAAGGGGTCAGTACAGAGATCTCTCCCATCATCTATTATACCCAGGACTGTAAGAAGGGGGCGCTCTAATAACTATGCATAGATATATCAGGGGTCAGTACAGAGATCTCTCCATCATCTATTATACCCAGGACTGTAACAAGGGGGCGCTCTAATAACTATGTATAGATATACCAGGGGTCAGTACAGAGATCTCTCCCATCATCTATTATACCCAGGACTGTAACAAGGGGGCTCTCATAACTATCTATAATATATCAGGGGTCAGCGCAGAGATCTCTCCCATCATCTATTATACCCAGGACTGTAACAAGGCGGCGCTCTAATAACTATGTATAATATATCAGGAGTCAGTACAGAGATCTCTGGCATCATCTATTATACCCAGGACTGTAACAAGGGGGCGCTGTAATAACTATGTATAGATATATCAGGGGTCAGTACAGAGATCTCTCCCATCATCTATTATACCTAGGACTGTAACAAGGGGGCGCTCTAATAACTATGTATAGATATATAGGGGTCAGTACAGAGATCTCTCCCATCATCTATTATACCCAGGACTGTAACAAGGGGGCGCTCTAATAACTATGTATAGATATATCAGGGGTCAGTACAGAGATCTCTCCCATCATCTATTATACCCAGGACTGTAACAAGAGGGCGCTCTAATAACTATATATAATATATCAGGGGTCAGTACAGAGATCTCTACCATCATCTATTATACCCAGGACTGTAACAAGGGGGTGCTCTAATAATTATGTATAGATATATCAGGGTTCAGTACAGAGATCTCTCTATCATCTATTATACCCAGGACTGTAACAAGGGGGCGCTCTAATCACTATGTATAGATATATCAGGGGTCAGTACAGAGATTCCTTCCATCATCTATTATACCCAGGACTGTAACAAGGGGGCACTCTAATAACTATGTATAATATATCAGGGGTCAGTACAGAGATCTCTATCATCATCTATTATACCCTGGACCGTAACAAGGGGGCGCTCTAATAACTGTGTATAGATATATCAGGGGTCAGTACAGAGATCTCTATCATCATCTATTATACCCGGGACTGTAACAAGGGGACGCTCTAATAATTGTGTATAGATATATCAGGGGTCAGTACACAGATCTCTCCCATCATCTATTATACCCAGGGCTATAACAAGGGGGCGCTCTAATAACTATGTATAATATATCAGGGGTCAGTACAGAGATCTCTATCATCATCTATTATACCCTGGACCGTAACAAGGGGGCGCTCTAATAACTGTGTATAGATATATCAGGGGTCAGTACAGAGATCTCTATCATCATCTATTATACCCTGGACCGTAACAAGGGGGCGCTCTAATAACTGTGTATAGATATATCAGGGGTCAGTACAGAGATCTCTATCATCATCTATTATACCCAGGACCGTAACAAGGGGGCGCTCTAATAACTGTGTATAGATATATCAGGGGTCAGTACAGAGATCTCTATCATCATCTATTATACCCAGGAATGTAACAAGGGGGCGCTCTAATAACTATGTATAGATATATCAAGGGTCAGTACAGAGATCTCTCCATCATCTATTATACCCAGGACTGTAACAAGGGGGCGCTCTAATAACTATGTATAATATATCAGGGGTCAGTACAGAGATCTCTCCATCATCTATTATACCCAGGACTGTAACAAGGGGGCGCTCTAATAACTATGTATAATATATCAGGGGTCAGTACAGAGATCTCTCCCATCATCTATTCTACCCAGGACTGCAACAAGGGGGCGCTCTAATAACTATGTATAATATATCAGGGGACAGTACAGAGATCTATCCCATCATCTATTATACCCGGGACTGTAACAAGGAGGCACTCTAATAACTATGTATAGATATATCAGGGGTCAGTACAGAGATCTCTCACCATCATCTATTCTACCCAGGACTGTAACAAGGGGGCGCTCTAATAACTATGTATAATACATCAGGGGTCAGTACAGAGATCTCTCCCATCATCTATTCTACCCAGGACTGCAACAAGGGGGCGCTCTAATAACTATGTATAATATATCAGGGGACAGTACAGAGATCTATCCCATCATCTATTATACCCGGGACTGTAACAAGGAGGCACTCTAATAACTATGTATAGATATATCAGGGGTCAGTACAGAGATCTCTCACCATCATCTATTCTACCCAGGACTGTAACAAGGGGGCGCTCTAATAACTATGTATAGATACATCAGGGGTCAGTACAGAGATTTCTCCCATCATCTATTCTACCCAGGACTGCAACAAGGGGGCGCTCTAATAACTATGTATAATATATCAGGGGACAGTACAGAGATCTCTCCCATCATCTATTTATACCCAGGACTGTAACAAGGAGGCACTCTAATAACTATGTATAGATATATCAGGGGTAAGTACAGAGACCTCTCGCATCATTTATTATACCCAGGACTGTAACAAGGGGGCGCTCTAATAACTATGTATAGATATATCAGGGGTAAGTACAGAGATCTCTCCATCATCTATTATACCCAGGACTGTAACAAGGGGGCGCTCTAATAACTATGTATAGATATATCAGGGGTCAGTACAGAGATCTCTCACCATCATCTATTCTACCCACGACTGTAACAAGGAGGCACTCTAATAACTATGTATAGATATATCAGGGGTCAGTACAGAGATCTCTCACCATCATCTATTCTACCCAGGACTGTAACAAGGGGGCTGGAGTAGGTTGGGAGTAGGTGGAGCCTTGCAGTCTGAGCTACTGAGCAGACGTGTCTGGAGCCCTTTCCCTCTCCCTGGAGAGGTGAGGGGGCCTCCATGAGTGTGCAACCTAGCACATCCTCCACCATTCCCCGGGTGAGACCAGCGGGGAATGACGGTGTGTTACTGGTCTCAGGAGGAGAGAGACTTAGAAGATCCCAGAGGCTGATGCAGCAAGACTCCATGGAGAGTGCAGGCCAACCTGGAAAGAAAGGTGAGTCTTCCCAAGGACGGGATGGTGGCTATTCCCTTATCCAGTACAAGGGGTGGGGTGGGCGCCGTCCCGGGGAGACCACCAACAAGTATAGTACCAGAATTCATCTATGTACTAATGAATTTGAGGCATGCGGTCAGAAGCTTAAAAAGCTGCAGATGGAGCTGAAATCTTTGAAGGCTCGGGCAGAGACTGCTACAAGGAGAAAGGACCGTGACACTATATCAGAAGAGATGGGGAAGGTGAGAGAGGCCATTAAGCTTCATTCTACTAGAAAAGAATACATTTTACAGAATGCTGGTGGATTTAAAGAAAGACTGAGCAACCAAGAGAGATTGGACAGCATGAGGAACCTCTCTGGGAAGGAGCTAGCAGTGACCTCTGTGTCTGACAGTGAGGAGGATGAGGCAGGTGTAATGGTGTCTCCAGGTGTGATGTCCTGCAGGGCGTCTCCAGATCTATCACCTGTGGAGATTTCCCAGCCCAGCCCCCCAAGGCAGCCCAGCCCAAGGCTGAGTGCTTCTTACTCCTCAGATGAGGAGGAAAGGGAGGGAGAAGGTGGTTATTTAATGGCAGAAATTAAAAGAATGGAATCCCCTACTAATATGTCTAATCTTTCTTTTGGGGACGACCTACCTGAGGAGGGCAAAGAAAGATCAGGAAAAGGCAAGCAGAAGAAGAACAAGAAGAAGAAGCAATTACAAGTTGTATGCACCCGTTTTGTACCATTTCCTAGCCCCTCTGGTCAAACAGACTCGGCATCTGTGGTGGTCCCGGGAATGGATCAGAGGGAGAGAATCTTTCCCAGCGGCACCCAGGGAGGATGGGAAAGACCCCCCTGTTCAGCCGACCCCAGTACCAGAAATGGTGTTGGATGCTGAGCAGGGAGGGAAAGGTATGGCATCTTTTTTTAGTCAGGCACCTGCGGTGGGTGTTGAGACGCCCATGGACTGTATGCTCGCGGGTGGCGTGCCGTCTTCCGAGATAGACCCCGCCCCCAGGAGCACGCAGGCATCCGGGGAGGGGGTGCAGGCTATCACCTTGTCAGAGATGAATCCTGATGCCCAGAGCAGGCAGACATCAGCGGCGGTGTCAGAGTCTGGGCGCGGGATCGCAGCTGCTCCGGCAGCATGGGGCACCAGGGCATCGGCGGCGGTGCTGGCATCTAGGAAGGGGGCAGAGCCTAGTGACGTTATGGTAGCAAAATCGGTGACATCAGGTCATGGAGGTCAAATAGCAGTTGGAGTGAAGAAAGCTTCTCCTGTTTCAGGGGTACCAGTGTCAACAGGGATGCAGGTAGTGGGACGTGAAAGTGCGAAGGAGGTCCAGGGGAAGGGGCTACATAAGGGTGGGTGTAGCATATCTACTGTGGTTGCAGAGGAGGAGGGTGGTAGTAGGAATGGTGGTAGGAGCACTGAGGATGGTAGTGGATCCGGAGTCACAGGAGGGGAGGAGAGGATGTCTGGGGTGGTAGTGGCAGATGCAGTGGGATGGGAAACCGTGAGTGATGTAAAGAGTGTGAGTGATATAAAGAGTGTTTCTTCTGAATTAGGAAAGTCAGGAGGGTGTCCGGCTGTGCAGACTAGCCCGGCCATTATAAGGGTGACCGGGGGGTCCATGCAAGGTGTAGTTGATCCTAGATTGTGGGGAGAGGCTCAAAACCTGGTCACCTCCTCTGCCGACGTACAACAGCCGGAGTCTAGGGATGGGAGGGCGGTTTGTCCAGAAAGGGATGCTGTGGGGATGATTGCCCACCCATCTGGTGCTATGGTTAGTGGTGCTGCGTCTTCAGATGGTTTTGGTGGAGATGCTGCATTATCTACAGATAATAGGACTGGTGCCCAGGAACAGGCCAGGGCTGATGTTGCCGTGGTGGGGGGTGCGGTGGGGGCTGTGTCTGACCCATCTCCCCTCCCGGTGGTGCTTGGCCCCAAAAGTTATGCTGGAGCGGTTACCGGGGGGGCAGAGAGGCCTTTTTCCCGTGGGGCTGGACAGGGAAATTTACAGCGGCATCTCTTGGAGGCCCTGAGGCAGGGAGAAAAGACGGCCAATATAGAGGGTGAGCAGGTTAACCTCGAGTTCTTGATCCAGCGGCATGGACTTGGGGCCTTCCGAGAGAATAGAGGGAATTGGTTGCTCCCAACAAGCGGGCCATCGGGGGCCAGAAGGAATGTAGTCCGTCTTCGGCATATAGGTAGCAGAGATACATGCCCAAAACGAGGGAAGGTGGTTGAGCTCCTGCTGAATATGGGCTTCAGGGCATATGACATCTTTGCCCTGATCCATCCTTTTGGCACCTCGGAGTTTGATATCAGTTTTGTTCGGTCAGAAGGTCTTGAACTTTTCTGGTCGAATTATGAGCTGGTTCAGACTAGGCCCGACTGGTGCGATTTCGAGGTGATTCCCGTTTCCCGCCAGGACACGGTGAAGTCAGTGACCGTTTTAACCCGTAATGAGTCACTGTCGTTCATTGACATCATGACCTGGATATCTCGTTACGGGGAGGTGCAGGGCAACCCCACAAAGAACCGTGACGAGTACGGCATCTGGTCTGGAGCCTGGACTTTCCTGGTGAAATTGAGGCAGTCCGGAAACTCTGTTACCCACATTCCCTCCTCTGCTTTCTTGGGAAGAGATAGGATCCTGGCCTTTTACCAGGGGCAGCTGAAGGTCTGTCACAAGTGCGGTGACCCCACACATTTCAGTGCGGCATGTACCAAAGTGATGAGTACATTGTGTGGCGGAGAGGGTCAACATGCCGCCTCGTGTACAGACATTCGCTGCAACCTGTGTGGTGTCCTAGGACACCCCTTCAGTCGCTGTCCTCAGCGTGCCCGTGCTGATGTTGCTCCTGATCCGACTGGGGTACCCCGGGGCAGCGGGGCCTCAGCTGGAGAGGGGGAGGGCGGAAGTAGGGGGTCTGGAGGTCTGGTGATGGAAAAAGGTGGAAGAGTGAGTAAGACCAGACAGCAGATGTCCCGAAAGGAGGCAGGGGAAGGGGGGGAATCCAGTAGGATGACCCTGGTCCCTGTTTCCCAAGGGCCAGTAACACCCCTGAGGACATAAGGGGCAGTGATTTGGAGGAAGAGGTCAGGAGACTGGCGAGAGAGGAGGACGAAAGGTCCAGTTCCCTATCAAGTTCCCATCCAGAAGACAGTTTGGATGAGGAGAGTAGGGAATGGCAAAAGGAAAAATGTAAGAAGGGTAAACAGAATAAAAAGGGGAAAAAGAAATCTTCTCCCCCTCCAGGTCAGATGCTAAAGGAGGGCCAAACCGGCTCCCCTCTGGTCATCTTAACAAACCGCTTTCAGACTCTGGAAGGAGGCGACCCTGAATCCTCCTCATTAGAGGAGGAGAAGGGGGAGCCAAGGAATAGAGTAGTGCCAGTGGGGGACGTCGCTCCCCTCCCCCCTGGAGGGCCACAAGTTCCTCCGGGGGTTAGGGGAGATTCAATGCCACGGGACAAAGGTGAGGGCTCCTCTCCGAATCTGGAGGGGGGTTCGCAAAAAGAAATAAACAATCATGTAAAAAATATAAATATTGTAGAAATGGATATGTCAGAGTGTTTAAAAAGGGGTGGTAGGGATTCTGGTGGGGAATCGGGTAATGTAAAGAAGAGAGCTGTCCAACTCAATCACCCTTGATGGCGGCACTCACCCCGTTGACATTGGCGACCATTAATGTCGCTAGCATTAAGTCTGATATGGCTCGCTTTATGGCCTTTGATTTTTTCAGCCGGAATGAAGCTGATATTTTGTTTTTGCAAGAGACCAGGCTAACAGACCTGGCCAGTATCCATAAAGCAAAGAGGGAGTGGACGCATGGGCCCTCCTATTGGTCTCTTGCGGCCGAGCCATATAGTGGGTGCCGGTTCTTTTTAAAACCGCAGCGGTTGAATGCAGACGGGTAATCGAGGTGGAAATGGGGAGGTGCTTGGTCTTGGACGTCCTTATGAGAGGTCAAGAGCTTCGGCTCATAAATATTTATGGTCCTCAGAGCAAGAACGAGAGGAAGGACCTCTTCATAAGGATCAAGCCCTTTCTTTTTACGAGTCGACTGGTGATCTTTGGCGGAGACTTCAATAATGTCTCAAGGCTCTGTGATAGGGGAGGTGCCAGAGACAAGTTGGCTTACGACAGCGTCGCTTTGAATAATATAGTGAGTGAGGCTCGCCTGGTGGATGTCCACGTTCGGCACACCACAGGCGAGACGGGGTTCACTTTTTATCGAGGTAGTTGTAGATCTAGAATAGATAGGTTTTATTTAAAGGAGGAGGCTGTCTCCTCACCAATTTTGGTGGTGGAGGTGGAATTCTCCGATCACTGTTTAATTATGTTTTCTCTGAATGTTTCAGAAACCCCTCGGATTGGAAGAGGTTTATGGAAGTTAAATTCGGCACTCCTGGAGGAGGAGGAAATAAGACAGTCCTTTGAGGATTTTCTGCAGAGCCAGCTTCCACTGATGGGCCTTTGTAACAGTAAGTCAGAGTGGTGGGAGATCTTCAAGAAACGGGTTGCAAAATATTTCCGTGAGCTCTCAAACCTCAGAAGTTTGACCCAGTACCGTTTATATCAAGCTTTGAGGAGGAAACTCGAGCAAATTGTCTCGACTGGGGGCAGCCGTGAGGAGGCCTCCAGGGTGAAAGCCTTGCTGAAGTGATGTCAGTATGATAGGCACACATCTTTAGTTTTTAAGAGGGATTTCGGGAAATTCTGCTCGCCCGACTCCTACAGAAACTGTAAGTTGTCAGTGAATAGTAGGTTGGTAACGGGTCTGGTTGATAGTACAAGATCTCTGAAAAGATCCAGTTCAGGGATCCTGGAGGTCGTCAGATCTTTCTACTCACACCTTTTGGCAAGGAAGGATCTAGATCGAGTCAAGATGTCGGCTTTCCTGGCTGATACCATCCCTGAGCAGGGGGTGGCGTCGTCGCTTGACGTTTTGACGGAACCAATCAGGGAAGAGGAAGTGAGACTGGCCTTTGATGGGCTTGCGCTCAAGAAAACGCCAGGTCCGGATGGCTTAACATCCGAGTTTTATAAGACCTTTAAGGAGCTGTTGGCTCCCCTGTTGACCGAGATATTTAATGAATGTCTATCCTCGGGCATTCTGCCAGAGTCAATGAGGAGGTCGGCCCTGATCATTTTGTCAAAGGGTAAAGATCCATCCCGTATTGAGAATTGGCGCCCCATAGCACTTCTCAATACGGACCGGAAGGTTCTTGCAAAGATCATTTTTAACAGGCTGGTGCATTTTGCACCCAAACTACTTTCGGGGGACCAGCACTGCTCTGTTCCTGGCCGAAGTACTTTCAGTGCTGTACTGTGTGTCCGGGAGGCTGTGGAACAGGGTAGGGCCGGTAATTGGAAAGGGTTCTTGCTGTCCTTGGATCAGGCCAAGGCATTGAAAGGGTTGACCATGAGTACCTCTGGTCAGTCCTTCTGAGATACGGTTTACCAATAGGGTTTATTGATTGGCTTAAAGTTTTGTATGCAGGGGCTGAGAGTTTCCCGCTGGTGAACGGTTGGGTCGGGCGCCCCTTTGGGGTGGGGTCCGGTGTCCGCCAGGGTTGTCCTTTGAGCCCATTGCTATATGTGTTCGCAATTGACCCCTTTTTAAGGCGGTTGAGTGGCGGACCATTGGCGGGGGTCGGGATGGGCCTGGAGGGGCCGGAGTCTGCACTTAGGGCGGTGGCCTACGCTGACGATGTCACTGTCTTTGTCTCGTCCAAGGAGGAGGCTGGACGGGTGATGTTGGAGGTGGTTAGGTATTCGGAGGCTTCCGGATCCCGAGTCAATTGGGACAAGTGTGAAAGTCTCTGGCTGGGGGGAGGAGATCCTGATTTCAGTCTCCCGGACACTCTCCCGGAGCCTCAAGAATTTGCAAAAGTTTTAGGCATCCAATTTGGCCAGGGTGATTACCGAGGGAGAAATTGGGATGGTAAACTGAAAGATGCCAGTCAGAAGGTTGACCAGTGGAAGGGATGGTCTTTGTCCCTGAGAGAAAGGGTTAGCCTTATCAAGACTTTCCTGCTCCCGTTGTTAATCTATTTGGGCAGTGTATGTATCTTGCCGGAGCCTCTCTGGACACGGGTCTATAGTCTGTTCTTCCAGCTGTTGTGGGGGAACCGACTAAACCTAGTGAAGAGGGAGGTCACATACCGCACAAGGAGACTAGGGGGGTTGTGTATGGTCAACCCCGTGGTATTCCTAGTGAATACCTTTCTTAAAACCAATATAGCAAACTTCTGGAATACAGGAAGGGCTCCTTTGTGGGTAGTCTCCTCTAAGGCATGGTTTCAGCCTTTCTTCCAGGAATAGGAGGCAGGAGGGCGTGTGAAAGATTTTCATTCAACCCATGGACATCTCCCGACTTACGTTGCACCGGTTCTGAAGGTTATCCGTCGCTGGGGCTTGGGAGCTGAGGAGATTAGGACTCTGTCAAGGAGGTTCCTTGACAATAGGGTTCTGGTCACCCGCTTCCAAAATCCACTGGCCCTCAGGGACTGCCCAGGTCAGGACCTAGAGGTAGGGTTAGTTTTGTTAAATTCAGTAAGGGTCCCATTGAAGTTTTGGGATTTGGCCTAGCGCTCCTTCCATGGTAAGTTGTATGTGAGGGATAACTTGAAGTACAGAAAGGTGGAGGAGAGGGACTGTCCCCGGGAGGAGTGTGGCTCTGTAGTGGAAACTATGGAGCATTTCTTACTTCAGTGTCCCTTTAATACAGAGGTCTACAGAAGGGTAGGGGCTTCCATCGGTTGGCCTAGGCTGGCTGTCCTCTCCTATCCTGAGTGGGCCCCTCGCCTATGGAGGGGTCTTTCTTTTGGAGTGCCCTAGCCTGGGGTCTCCTTTCCCAGTGATGGGCTAAATTTATTCTATTCACTTGATAGCTTTTTGTTTTAGTAAATAGAGGAAGAAAAGAGGGCTTGTAAGCACTGAACTTGGGCTTCTTAATGGTATAAGGTGTGTGGTATGTAGGGTATAAGGTGTGTGGTATGTAGGGTATAAGGTGTGCGGTATGTAGGGTATAAGGTGTGTGGTATGTAGGGTATAATGGGTCGTATTAGTATAAACTAAGAAGAAGAAAGTATAAAAAAAAATGTATGTGTATAAATATATGTATATTATTAAAAAAAAAAAAGGTTTCTGTTTCTGTCCATTATTTCTGTAGGCGGGTATTTGGGTTATGTTTTCTTTTTGAGATATGGTTTTGTTTTTAGGTTATATTTAGGCCACATGGGGGAGAAAAGAAGAGGGGGTAAAAAAAAAATATAAAACCGCGTGTGTGTATATATTGCGTATGGTAAGCTGTATTATGGAGAGTATAATGATCACAAATTAATAATGATGTATATATTCACGTTGTAATAGAGATGGGTCAGTGCGGCTTCTGCTGTGGCTTCTGCTACAATTTCTGTAACACATCTTTGTGCAGCATCGGTCTTGGTGGGGTATGGCATCGTTAGTAATTGTATCCTTTTCTATTCTGTTTCCGGACGGACGGTAAATACCTGAGGAACATCTGGAATCCGAAAAAAAAGGCCCTCACCCAAGAAAAGATCTGGCTTACAGGGATGATCGGGGATACAATGCAAGTCTGAAGTGGGCGCATACTGGAGGTCCGATGGATACAGTTTGAAGCAAACCTGTTTATGTTGTCTTGGACATTTCTGTTGTTTTCTTGGCTTAGTCCAAAAGGCTTGTTTTGTTATGTTTTTCATTTTTCTAATAAAATAGAGTTACAGAGATCTCTGCCATGATCTATTATACCCAGGACTGTAACAAGGGGGCGCTCTAATAACTGTGTATAGATATATCAGGGGTCAGTACAGAGATCTCTCCCATCATCTATTATACCCAGGATGGATACAAGGGGGCGCTCTAATAACTATGTATAGATATATCAGGGGTCAGTACAGAGATCTCTGCCATCATCTATTATACCCAGGATGGATACAAGGGGGCGCTCTAATAACTATGTATAGATATATCAGGGGTCAGTACAGAGATCTCTGCCATCATCTATTATACCCAGGACTGTAACAAGGGGGCACTCTAATAACTATGTACAATATATCAGGGGTCAGTACAGAGATCTCTGCCATCATCTATTATACCCAGGACTGTAACAAGGGGTGCTCTAATAACTATGTATAATATATCAGGGGTCAGTACAGAGATCTCTCCCATCATCTATTATACCCAGGACTGTAAAAAGGGGGTGCTCTAATAACTATGTATAATATATCACGGGTCAGTACAGAGATCTCTCCCATCATCTATTATACCCAGGACTGTAACAAGGGGGCACTTTAATAACTATTGTCGAGGGTTAATTTGTTCAAACAGACTGGTCAGTTATGTTGTCGGTTCCGAATTGACCTAAGCAGGAGGAGCGCTCCTTTTGAGAGTCTAAGTACTGACCATACACACGGTATATGATGAAGTAATGAACTCTAAGTCTTTATTGGCATAGTCTCAGTTTATATAGAAGATCGCCCACGCAGGGATGCGACCTCTGGTAATACAAGGAGTAACCTCATGATACATACATTCATCTGATAAAAACACATGACTTCTATATCTTACAATGACATAATCATTCAATAAACTTTGACATTTAGGCTTGATATATGACATTCAAGAAATAGCTGATTTCACATGACTTTTAGACTAGTACATTAGTAAATATAGAGAAATAGCTGACAACTTCTTTGCGGTTAGGCTATGTCTCACTACATTTATGAACATCTGCTCTTAACTTCCTGATTCCACTTAGATCAGACGTTTGGCCTATTACTCAATAGTCATGAGTCCTTCAGAGCAGAATAGAATATTTGCAGTATTCAACCTTATTGATTCAAATAGATTACTAAGCAAAATATATTAACTCCTTTTTGATTAGCGACATTTATTAATTTCTTTACAGCCCCCATTGGCCCTTATCATTCCCCCATTTTGGACATCAGGAAGTCACACACAGGGTCCAGTTCTATTTTGAAAAGTCATAGTCGAGGTAGGTCTTATTGGTCGACTAGCCCATATAAGGTGTCTCTAGTATGATGTTACAATACTAGTAGCGTGCATAGGTACGCACGGCAGGGGATTCCCTAATCTTCACCCACACCAATGTCCCTCCTGGAGATAGTCCTAGTGGTGAACACGTCCAGGTCGCGTTACCCTGACCCTACACTACCTAGTGACAAGACTGGAAGGAACCGCCGTATGTTCTGCCTTCATCCAGCAGGGGTCGGCCTACACAGGGGCTGTAAAGGCTTTTGCCGTACATTTGCTCACACAAGAGATTATGACTTTGATTATTATATATATACACAACAGCATGACAATTATCTGTAATATACTTTGTAGGATTCCCATGAACCATCCTCCCAGACCAGAAAACCAATTTGCAGGGTTAAGAAAATTAAACCATCCCTGGTCTTTATCCTGTTTTATGCTAGTAGCTATTTTTCCCAAGGTATTGATCTTTTGGTGAATGGATTCTGAGTGATCAGAGAGGTTGAAACAACACATCCCCTCAAATTCCTCACATCCGTGGTTTACTGCGAGCAACAGGTAATCTATGGCGGCTCTATTTTGTAAAGCTGCTTTCCTGACTCCTTGTATGTCTAGTAAGAGGAGGTCCAAGGCCTGTGATGTCGCATTCAGGCCCTTTACCATATCGCATGCTAATCCATTGATTACTCTTGTGTTATATTGTGCCAACCCGGGAACACCCACAATACTGACTGCCAGTGCCGTATGTTCTGAGTAGCTAAGTAGAGTGGGTGGTCCTTCACAGTTGCTATCCAGTCCTTCTACCTCCCTCTTTTGTCTGTTGGTGAGTTGTGGGATGCTAGGTTTTTGGTACATTAGTATACTTAATCTAGCTAAGGAGCAGGGACCTCCGGTCAGGTTAGCTGGGATATATGTGTAAGTCAGGTTACCGCAGGACAGGACCCAGCCTAATGGTAATTTGACGTGCCTAAAATGGCTGGGGCTTCGGACTGTGTGGTTACAAAGCATAGGAGTGTGTACCTTTCTACATTGCTGGACTGTGCGATTACATAGTCTCTGGGAATCACTAGTCACCCTGGTTCTCTGCGCACAGCCTCCCATATGTTCTTTATTACACGTGAAGTTATAGCATACCTCAGCCGGAGCGACATTCCTGACCCGGAAACGAGTCATATTAGACCAAAGTGTATGTTCGACCGCATCACAGTGGGGACAATATTCATATACATTAAGAAAGGTATTTTCCTGAATAACATTGCTCTCCTCTACATCACTATCATTATGCACTATTGAATATATATCGCGAAGTGTCTTTATTGGAGTGGGGATAGACAGTAAGCAAGTCCGTAAAATATCTTCCCCACTCCGCAGGTTGGGCATGCACATGTGGGAAATATTCAGTACGTCTTTTGCAAAGTATTCCCACATGTTGGGGTGTCCTTCCGCCCAAACAGTCCATCTTCTTCTTACATTGACAGTTGATGAAGAATTGTCCCGAAAAGAGAGTAGTCCAAGAAAACAAAGGGTAAATAATACACCTATCCAGACTATCAATGCTGGTGTCCAGGTTGCCATCCTCCTCCCCCACCCTGGGTTGGGCTTACTCTCCACCCCCCTCGTGGTGCTGAGGCGTTGGAACTTTCTTGCAGTGTGAGGCATGGATCCAAGTGGGTTTGCCTTCTAGCTTGACCGAGGTGGGAGTGGTTAACAGCACTTGGTATGGTCCGTCAAAGCGAGGTTCCAAAGTCTTTCTGACGTGTCTCTTTACCACCACCCAATCTCCGGGATTCAGAGAGTGGGATCCTTCCAAACTATCAGGGTCTGGAATAGAAGAGAAGACTAGGTCGTGCGTTATTTTTAGCTTTTGGCATAAATCCTGCACAAAGGAAGTAACTTTATCATGACCCAGGGATAGAGCTTGGGGGTGATACAGTCCTAACCTGGGCACGGAGCCAAAGAGAATCTCATAAGGAGACAGTCCTGTTTTCCTATTTGGTGTGGTTCGTACTGAGTAGAGGGCCAGAGGTAGGCACTCGGGCCAAGGTTTTCCTGTTTCAACCATGGCTTTCTGTATCTTAAGTTTGAGGGTGCCATTGAGTCTTTCTACTTTTCCGGAGCTCTGCGGATGATAGGGGGTGTGAAAGGCCTGTTCTACTCCTAAGGCGGACATGACTTCCTTCATTACCTCACCAGTGAAGTGAGTACCACGGTCGCTCTCAATGGTCTCTGGTACCCCAAATCTGCACACTAACTCTGACACAAGTTTTTTTGCAGTGGCCTGGGCAGTGGCCTTCGTGACCGGGTAGGCCTCAGCCCACCCAGAAAAGAGGTCAATGCATACCAGGACATACTCATACCTTCCTGATCTGGGCAGCTGGATGTAATCTATCTGTAGTCTCTGGAAGGGGTACAAAGGTCGCGGAGTGCACTTCCGAGGGGTCTTTACTACTTGACCGGGGTTGTGTAGTGCACAGATTTCACAAGCCTTGACGTATGCCTTTGCCATCCTGTCAAATCCCGGAGCGTACCACATTTTCTCCACCAGGGCTACCATGGCATTACGAGAAGCGTGCACCTTTCCATGAGCCAAAAGGGCCATACTAGGATAGGCAGCTGCAGGTAAACACATACGGAAACCCATCATCCAACCTTCATTTCCTTTTACTGCCCCTGCACTTGCCCAGCGCTCCTGCTCTTGCCCTGAGGGGAGTAGGTCCACCTCCTTCTGTGGTGGGACAGAGAGGGTCTGGTCCTTGGCAGGGGGATCAGGATCCTCCTCCGCTGGGCAGGACCTGGTCTGAACTCTGCACACGGGTGCCCTCCAGTCCAGCAGGGCTGCAGCCTTTGCTGCTCCGTCTGCCTTCTCGTTGCCTCTGCTTTCCAAGGAGTCCCCTTGGGTGTGTGCCTTTACCTTTATTATGGCTACCTGCTTCGGGAGCATGATAGCTGACATTAAATTACTTACTGCCTCACCATTCTTTATCGGTCTGCCTTGAGCTGTTAGGAAGCTCCGCGCGCGCCAAATCGGCCCATAGTCATGCGCAACGCCAAACGCGTACCTGGAGTCCGTGTAGATATTAGCAGTGACTCCCCGGGCTAACTTGCAGGCCTCGGTCAGAGCGCACAGCTCCGCTTCCTGTGCTGACATATGTGGGGGCAAGGCGCGGCCTATCAGTACTTCATTCATTGATACTACAGCAAACCCTGTCACAAATCTGCCCATCTCATTCTGGTATCGTGATCCATCCACAAACATTTCAAGGTGGGGGTTCAGGAGAGGCTTATCTGTGACATGAGCAAATCCAGCTGTCTCCTGCTCCATCAGAGCAGCACAGTCATGCTGGTGCTCGGTGTCAAAAGCTTCCTCTTCGCCTAGGGAATTGACAAAAAGTTGATCCCCTGTGCTTACTCCCCCTTTTGAATCAGTGTCACCTAATGGCAGTAAGGTGGCCGGATTCAAAGTTGTGCAACGTTGAAATGAGACATTGGATGAAGAGTGTACTGCAAGTTCCATTTTGACCTGTCTAGCAAGAGAAAGATGTCTACGGCTCACCTGTGTCAGAATTCCATGTACGTCATGGGGCGTGAGGACCACAAGAGGGTAGTCTAGGACCACCTCAGAAGCTTTCTCAAGTAGTGCTTGTACAGCCAGAACTGCTCTTACACAGGAGGGTGAACCCCTGGCTACTGCATCAAGATGTGCACTGTAGTATGCTACAGGGCGCTTTTTGTCACCATGCTCTTGTGTGAGGACGGCAGTAGCATGTCCCGCCATCTCAGTCACGAACATCTGGAAGGGTTTATCATAGTCTGGCAGACCCAGTGCTGGAGCACTGGTAATCTGTATTTTCAGCTGATGGAAAGCTGACTCGGCTTCCGGAGACAAAGCAAATGGCTTGGAACTCAGGCAGTCGTACAGAGGCTGCATGGTCATGGAGGCAGAGCGAATCCACGGCCGACAATATGAAACTAACCCCAGAAATGTCCGCAACTGAGCATGGGAGGTAGGGAGTGGCATGTCCTCCACCACCTTGGTACGTTCTGGCGTGAGGTGTTTTGTACCAGGACCTAGGCAGTGACCAAGAAACACAACATGAGATTTGCAAAACTGTAATTTGTCTTTACTGGCTTTACACCCACTGTCTGCAAGAAAACAAAGGAGGCTGAGTGAGGCCGCAACACAGGTAGGTCTGTCCGGTGCACAGAGTAGGAGATCATCAACATACTGAAGCAGGGCCACACCTGGTGGGACCGTCCATGCATCAAGTACAAGCCTCATACATCGGGTGAATTGATTTGGGCTGTTTTGTGCCCCTTGTGGTAGGACAGTCCAGCAGTACTGTTTTCCTCGGAACGTGAAGGCGAACAGGTACTGGCAATCGGGGTGGATCGGGACGGACATAAATGCATTGGCGAGATCGATCAAGGTGTACCAACAGGTTCCGGAAGGTATGGTGGACAACAGAGTGTAAGGGTTGGGGACCAAAGGTGTTTCTAGGATGGTCACCTTATTGATTTCTCTTAGATCGTGAACCATCCGGTAGGTATCAGGTTCACCTTTCTTCCCTTTCTTTTTAACCGGGAAGAGTGGCGTGTTAGCGGGTGAGACGCAAGGTTTTAAAGCATTCAAGGCACATAACTCTGTAATAGTGGAGGCTATTGCGTCTTCCTGTGCCATGGCTAGGGGATATTGGCGGATCATGGGGGCTTTTTCCCCATCTTTGAGATATACCATGACTGGGGGTACGTGGAGATGGCCCAAGTCTGTCTTCCCTTTTGCCCAAAGGGTCTCTGGCACTGCTGAGAGAACCTGTGTATCTTCTGGGGTCAACACATATACAGTACAAGAAGGAGGCGGAGTGACCAAGTCTGCTGCCATGAGACAGAATACTTGGTGGTCGGCCGCAGAGGTACTGACATGAGCCTCACCGGAAGGATGGAGCTGAATACAGCACCCCAGGGGTCCCATCACATCGGTTCCCATGATGCAATCCCCAGCGGGTGACACCAGGAAGCGAGTGAGGACTCGTGACCCTTGAAAGGAGACTTCTATGGGCTCGGTCTCACGCATGGGTGTTGGTTCACCGGACACTCCAACGGCTATGGCTATGGAGTCTGAGAGGGGAATACTAAGATCGTTGACTTGTGAGGTACTGACACATGATTTAGTAGCCCCTGTGTCAATTAAAAAGGGCACCTCCTTCCCCTGGATTTTTAGAGGCTGAAAAATTTGTGGCCCACGTGCGTCAGTAACTATAAGGGACACGGGGGAAGGAGTGCCAGACCTTCATTGGTAATTGGTATACCCGTTGTTTCCCTGTGGGCGGGATGATGTGGTATTGGCCGTACTTCCCTGTTGCCCCCTTTCGTCTGACATGTTCTGTCTAGGGCGTTTAGGGGCTCTACAATTACGGGCCAAGTGTCCAGTCTTCCCACAGTTATAACACTTACGGGTCTCCCGCCTGGGGTCTGTAAGTCGGACTGTGTCCCCCTCCATGGTGTAATGTTTAATCATAACACACTTTGCGTGGTCTTCTGTGTCCATGACAAATCCTACAGCTTTCTTATATAGATCACGCGGTCTGGCCTGTCGCCAATCGGGAGTACATGCTTTAACGCGTTCAGACAGGCGCTTATCTATTCCTTGCATAAAGGCTTCACAAAAAGCAGCATTACGTATTGCTTTTGGACAATCATATAAACCCAGATCTCTGCCAACTTCCTCTAAACGGCCAAAGTAACATTCAATAGACTCGCCCTTGTTCTGTCTACACTGGGTTAGGGCTGTACGTCTCTCTTGGGCTTTGTCCTTAAACCAGGTTTTAACTTTGTCAACATATTGAGTACCACTAGGTAATGTCTGGGGGTCATCTGGGCGATCTTCAAGACCACAAAATTGAGCAATACTATTGTAAAGGCCCAGAGGACATTTTACATTCATAAGACATTCCATATCTGTCCAAGTGGCAGAATAGTTTTTCTGTATGACTTCCAACTTTCTATGGAAAGCTGCTGGCTCTGTCTGGGGATCGGGCAGTTGCTGACACAGTGCCATCTGGTCTGTGGCGCTCCAGGGTCGCCATGTAGTGACTGTAGACCCGGGAGTTGGTCTATGTGCGTCCGTAGGTCTGTCATTAGAAGACGATGGTCTGTCAGTGTCCTCTTGTCTGACCGTGCCCAATGGTGGACTCGGTCTGTTTGGTTCTCTATAATGGGTAGTGGAGGTTGTAACTGGAAATAAGGGAATCGGTTGTCTACACTGATCCCTGGGACGTGGAGTCCCACATACTGTACAGAGTTCTTTAAAACAGGCATTCTGTTGACCACAACGTGGACAGTCCCAAGCCGGACCTCTATTTACTTCAGGGCCCGGGGATCCTGATTGAGGGCTGTAGGGAGGTGTATCCATCTGGGCAGTAGCCTGTGGATACGTAGGAGGCAAGGGTGGCAAATTGGGATACAGAGAATTAAAGGGATTATTTGGAGACATTGGTGGAACGGCCGGGACGACAGGAGAGACTAATGGAACCGTAGGGGTTTCCATGGGAACGTCTATTGGTGGCCGGGGCATAGGACAATAAACTAAAATGCCCTCGCCTCGGGACTCGGAGTCCCAGTGTTCGTCTTCTGCTGTTTTAGAGCAGTCCAGAATAGCCTTCATGCCTTTTTCCAAACCCTTTTTTCTTATTTCCTTTCTATGCTTATCCTCATATTGTGACCAAAATTCATAATTGAATGTTCCCGCCTTCTTAAGGCCTATACGTTTGTAAACTTTATAGGCTTGTCTGCAAATGTCCTCCCCTTCTCTATCTTTAATTATCTCAATAGGAGTCTGATATATCTTAGATTGTTCAGACCCCATCTTGACCACTTCCGACTATTCTTCACTAAGTATACAGGACGTATATTTCACACAGTAAACTAAGATAATCACTGAGACTATCTGGGAACACACAGTTCCCTGTCCCGGAATAGATTTACAGAACTAAAACGTGGTCAACTTCAAACACTAGGATTCAGGGGAGACCAGACTTCGCCTCTTAGGGAACTTTTAGTAATATTATAACAGATCCAGAGTAACAATATGACTGCCAGAAATGAGACTATAACAATAACAATTATTTCAATCTCCAATACAGACAACATGACTCTTTAAGTCCCAATGAGTGAGTTCTTCCGTCTAGGACAGTTAAATGAACTTATTCACTCTAAAATATGGACGGGGCAGAAAATATAGGAAACAGGCAACAACATACCTCTAGTCCGTTAGAGACACACAGATCAAAAGAATCCAGACTGTATAATAGTAAGATAAGCTCTTACCTGTTACACCGGTGTTTTTAGTCTGGGGTCTCCGAATCCAGTATCCACGTCAACGGGCCAGGAGTTTGTTTCAGTCTACTGGTTGCGATGTCCCGTAAAGGTAAGCCCCGCCCCCTAGTTGGACGCCAAGAACTGTCGAGGGTTAATTTGTTCAAACAGACTGGTCAGTTATGTTGTCGGTTCCGAATTGACCTAAGCAGGAGGAGCGCTCCTTTTGAGAGTCTAAGTACTGACCATACACACGGTATATGATGAAGTAATGAACTCTAAGTCTTTATTGGCATAGTCTCAGTTTATATAGAAGATCGCCCACGCAGGGATGCGACCTCTGGTAATACAAGGAGTAACCTCATGATACATACATTCATCTGATAAAAACACATGACTTCTATATCTTACAATGACATAATCATTCAATAAACTTTGACATTTAGGCTTGATATATGACATTCAAGAAATAGCTGATTTCACATGACTTTTAGACTAGTACATTAGTAAATATAGAGAAATAGCTGACAACTTCTTTGCGGTTAGGCTATGTCTCACTACATTTATGAACATCTGCTCTTAACTTCCTGATTCCACTTAGATCAGACGTTTGGCCTATTACTCAATAGTCATGAGTCCTTCAGAGCAGAATAGAATATTTGCAGTATTCAACCTTATTGATTCAAATAGATTACTAAGCAAAATATATTAACTCCTTTTTGATTAGCGACATTTATTAATTTCTTTACAGCCCCCATTGGCCCTTATCACTATGTACAATATATCAGGGGTCAGTACAGAGATCTCTCCCATCATCTATTATACCCAGGACTGTAAAAAGGGGGTGCTCTAATAACTATGTATAATATATCACGGGTCAGTACAGAGATCTCTCCCATCATCTATTATACCCAGGACTGTAAAAAGGGGGTGCTCTAATAAGTATGTATAATATATCAGGGGTCAGTACAGAGATCTCTCCCATTATCTATTATACCCAGGACTGTAACAAGGGGCGCTCTAATAACTGTGTATAGATATATCAGGCGTCAGTACAGAGATCTGTCCCATCATCTATTATACCCATGACTGTAACAACAGGACGCTCTAATAACTATGTATAATATATCAGGGGTCAGTACAGAGATCTCTCCATCATCTATTATACCCAGGACTGTAACAAGGGGGCGCTCTGATATCTATGTACAATATATCAGGGGTCAATACAGAGATCTCTCCCATCATTTATTATACCCAGGACTGTAACAAGGGTGTGCTCTAATAACTATGTATAATATATCAGGGGTCAGTACAAAGATCTCTCCATCCTCTATTATACCCAGGACTGTAACAATGAGGCGCTCTAATAACTAGGCATAATATATCAGGGGGCAGTACAGAGATCTCTCCATCATCTATTATACCCAGGACTGTAACAAGGAGGCGCTCTAATAACTAGGTATAATATATCAGGGGGCAGTACAGAGATCTCTACCATCATCTATTATACCCAGGACTGTAACAAGGGGGTGCTCCAATAACTATGTATAGATATATCAGGGTTCAGTACAGAGATCTCTACCATCATCTATTATACCCGGGACTGTAACAAGGGGGCGCACTAACAACTATGTATAATATATCAGTGATCAGTACAGAGATCTCTCTCATCATCTATTATACCCAGGACTGTAACAAGGGGGTGCTCTAATAACTATGTATAATATATCAGGGGTCAGTACAGAGATCTCTCCATCATCTATTATACCCAGGACTGTAACAAGGGGGTGCTCTAATAACTATGTATAATATATCAGGGGTCAGTACAGAGATCTCTCCATCATCTATTATACCCAGGACTGTAACAAGGGGCGCTCTAATAACTGTGTATAGATATATCAGGGGTCAGTACAGAGATCTGTCCCATCATCTATTATACCCAGGACTGTAACAACAGGACGCTCTAATAACTATGTATAATATATCAGGGGTCAGTACAGAGATCTCTCACCATCATCTATTCTACCCAGGACTGTAACAAGGGGGCGCTCTAATAACTATGTATAATACATCAGGGGTCAGTACAGAGATCTCTCCCATCATCTATTCTACCCAGGACTGCAACAAGGGGGCGCTCTAATAACTATGTATAATATATCAGGGGTCAGTAAAGAGATCTCTCCATCATCTATTATACCCAGGACTGTAACAAGGAGGCACTCTAATAACTATGTATAGATATATCAGGGGTCAGTAAAGAGATCTCTCCATCATCTATTATACCCAGGACTGTAACAAGGGGGCGCTCTAATAACTATGTATAGATATATCAGGGGTCAGTACAGAGATCTCTCACCATCATCTATTCTACCCACGACTGTAACAAGGAGGCACTCTAATAACTATGTATAGATATATCAGGGGTCAGTACAGAGATCTCTCACCATCATCTATTCTACCCACGACTGTAACAAGGAGGCACTCTAATAACTATGTATAGATATATCAGGGGTCAGTACAGAGATCTCTCTCCATCATCTATTATACCCAGGACTGTAACAAGGGGGCGCTCTGATATCTATGTATAGATATATCAGGGGTCAGTGCAGAGATCTTTCCCATCATCTATTATACCTATGACTGTAACAAGGGGGCGCTCTAATAACTATGTATAGATATATCATGGGTTAGTGCAGAGATCTCTCCCATCATCTATTATACCCAGTACTATAACAAGGGTGCGCTCTAATAACTATGTATAATATATCAGGGGTCAGTACAGAGATCTCTCCCATCATCTATTATACCCAGGACTATAACAAGGGGGCGCTCTAATAACTATGTATAATATATCAGGGGTCAGTACAGAGATCTCTCCCATCATCTATTATACCCAGGACTGTAACAAGGGGACGCTCTAATAACTGTGTATAGATATATCAGGGGTCAGTGCAGAGATCTTTCCCATCATCTATTATACCCATGACTGTAACAAGGGGGCGCTCTAATAACTATGTATAGATATATCAGGGGTTAGTGCAGAGATCTCTCCCATCATCTATTATACCCAGTACTATAACAAGGGTGCGCTCTAATAACTATGTATAATATATCAGGGGTCAGTACAGAGATCTCTCCCATCATCTATTATACCCAGGAGTGTAACAAGGGGACACTCTAATAACTATGTATAAATATATCAGGGGTCAGTACAGAGATCTCTCCATCATCTATTATACCCAGGACTGTAACAAGGGGGCGCTCTAACAATTATGTATAATATATCAGGGCTCAGTACAGAGATCTCTCCCATCATCTATTATACCCAGGACTATAACAAGGGTGTGCTCTAATAACTATGTATAATATATCAGGGGTCAGTACAGAGATCTCTCCCATCATCTATTATACCCAGGACTGTAACAAGGGGGCGCTCTAATAACTAGGTATAATATATCAGGGGGCAGTACAGAGATCTCCTCATCATCTATTATACCCAGGAGTGTAACAAGGGGACGCTCTAATAACTATGTATAAATATATCAGGGGTCAGTACAGAGATCTTTCCATCATCTATTATACCCAGGACTGTAACAAGGGGGCGCTCTAATAATTATGTATAATATATCAGGGCTCAGTACAGGGATCTCTCTTATCATCTATTATACCCATGACTGTAACCAGGGGGCGCTCTAATAACTATGTAAGGATATATCAGGGGTCAGTACAGAGATCTCTCCCATCATCTATTATACCCAGGGCTGTAACAAGGGGGTGCTCTAATAACTATGTAAGGATATATCAGGGGTCAGTACAGAGATCTCTCCCATCATCTATTATACGCAGGACTATAACAAGGGGGTGCTCTAATAACTATGTATAATATATCAGGGGTCAGTACAGAGATCTCTCCCATCATCTATTATACCCAGGACTGTAACAAGGGGGCTCTGTAATAACTATGTACAGATATAGCAGGGGTCAGTACAGAGATCTCTCCCATCATGTATTATACGCAGGACTATAACAAGGGGGCGCTCTAATAACTATGTATAATATATCAGGGGTCAGTACAGAGATCTCTCCCATCATCTATTATTCCCAGGACTGTAACAAGGGGGCTCTGTAATAACTATGTGTAGATATATCAGGGGTCAGTGCAGAGATCTCTCACCATCTATTATACCCAGGACTGTAACAGGGGGCGCCCTTTACGTCTAGAGGATAGAAGGTTTCTACACAACATAGTAGTGGGTTCTTTACTGTAAGAGCAGTGAGACTATGGGACTCTCTCCTGGGGACATGGTGATGGTGATACAATATAAGAGTATAAGTGTGAACACCCACTTGCATTTTTTTAATGCTGCAATATCGCTGCCTTTTTTTCACACAATTGTCAATGGGACTTTCTAATGTTAAAAACGCTTCACCAGTTTGTGCTTTGCGGTTTCTGTTCAATGCTTTTTTAACATTAGAACACAGGTGTCAAACACAAGGCCCGCTTCATTTTCTGTGGCCCGCCGGATGTGCACTAAGTACCCTCACCCTCCGTGCTGCTGTCAGTAGGCGATCTTCTCCCGGCTTGTTCTGTCTAGTGCAGACAGTAATAGAGGAGTGCCGATAGCAAACTGACAATGGCCACGGAGGAGGGAAGAAGACTGCAGGGAACATGATCTCTGGTGCGAGGAGAGCGGCGCTGAGGAGGAGCAGCTGCAGGGTGAGAGCCTGGTCCCGCCCTCTGTTCATGGCTGCAGGCCTGGGGAGACATCAGGGGCCCAAGAAGGACTGAGAGCAGCCGGTATACCTGTCAGTGGGACCACATTGGATGCAGGTAAGTATAAAAATGTATATAAAAATGCAGAAGTGTCCTTGTGTGCGTGTGTGTATATATATAATATATGTTTGTGCACCTATGTGTGTATGTATGTGTGTGTGTCTGTGCGTATATATGTATAATAGTGTGCGTCTGTGTGCATATACATGTATAATAGTGTGCGCCACTGGCCACTATGAGGGACCTTATTACCAATCGGGCCACTATGGGGTTCACTTTTACTATACTGTCTTACAATTAGAATCGGCCCTTTGAAGGCAGCCATAAGGCTGATGTGGCCCTCGGTGAAAATAAGTTTGACACCCCTGCATTAGAAAGTCCCATTGACAATCGTGTAAAAAAACGCAGCGATATCGCAGTGTTAAAAAATTGCAAGTGGGTGTTCCCACTAAGAGCTTCTGGACGTCTTTCTTGAGTGTTACAATATTACATGTTACATCACTGATTATTCAGGAGGGTCGGGGATCCGGGGATTATTCCAATACCAGATTGGAGACAGGACGGGGACTGGGAGTGGTTGAGAACAGGTTTGTCCCTCTGCTTTTTGTCCGTCACCTTGCCAGAAATGCCGGAGCTGAGCACAGTGGGCAATAAGCGTAGGCAGCATGACGGGAGTGAAGGGGTTAGCTAATCCAGGCGAATGCTGGGAGCTAAGGGGGTGGAGTTTTTACAGGAAGCTAGACCAGTGGCTGAAGATCCAGGAGAAGGAAGACAAGAGCCATGGAAGAAGAGTGAAGATTGTTAGAAAACTGCAGAAAGAAGATTGAAGTCCCAAGACTGAGGAGACATTTCTGAGGTCCGGTGGAAGAAGGAAGGGCCTGAAGGCTGCTACTTACCCAAGATGGAGGCTGTGCTGGTGAGGATCCAGGTGGCGGCAAAGGAACATGAGGGTGGCATACGATGGGGCGCGGCATGAGTGGGAGGCCTGGATATTACAGTGTTGGGCTGTGGACTCTGAGGATGACAGGGTGAGGGGGTGGGGGGGGGGCCTTGTTGAGTTGGCTTGGTACGGTTTCGGAGGAGGAGTGATTAGTAGTATCGGTTTATGGCCAGGGTGGCATTTTTTGGGCGTTAGTTGAGAGGCTTGAGGAATGTTACAAAGAATATTATAGTTAAGCAGGCAGTGAGAGGATTAAGAAGGGGGAAGTTGTGGCGTGATTCGAGGAGACCGGTATATTTTAGCCGGCTGGAAAGTATGGGGTCGGCGTTGGATACCATATGCATGGATCCAGAGGCGTAACTTGAAGCTTTTGGGCCCCAATGCAAAATCTGTAACAGGGCCCCCAATTATAATGCTTTATTCTTGGTACTGGGCTCCCTATATAGGGAATAGAGGCCTTATGGGCCCCCTTAGGCTCCTGGGCCCGGGTGCAACCACATCCCCTATAGTTACGCCTCTGCATGGATCCTTTTGAGAGAACGTTACTTCAGGCAGCGTTCTCAGTGGCGTTTTTTGAGGCACTAAGGATAGGGGAGTTAGTATCGCCTAGAAAAAGGTGTGGGGGGGGCGGTTTACAGACAAAAGAAGTTATATTAGTGGACGGGTGGCTAGAATTTTAATTCAGTGATCAAAGATGGATCAAGGGGGTTGTGGACAGAGGATTTGCTTTGCAGGAGTTAAAGAGGGCGCGGATGTGCCCCGTACGGGCGTGGGAAGACTACAGGAGTTCGCGGGGGAATGAATTATTCTATGGTTCTGTTTTTGTTAAAGGTCATTGGCCGGCATTAGTGTGGATTCTGGAGGCACTCCTACGTTTTGTGGGGGGCAGTAAGAGCAGCAGTTAGACCGGAAGGGAGGCAGTTAAGGTTTGGAAGGAGCAAGGCGGTCATTAGCTAGATGGGCTTGAGGGTTATGTGGTGGTGCAGGGTGTTAGAAGAAGTGGAGAGGATGGTGAGTCTGGATAGAGGGCCGGATATACTAGTTTTGCACATGGAGAACGATTTAGGCAGGGACCTCTCGAGGGATATTAGGTATTACATGTTGCAGTTGCTAACGTCATACCGGGGCTTGGTAATTGTATGGTCGGAGAGAGGCCCTAGGAGGAGTTGAAGGGGAGTGAGGTTGGTGAAGGGTGTGAATAAGGCCAGGTTAAACAGGTGGGTTTTCTCGATGTATAAGTTGCAAGGGCGGCGTGACGGTTAGGCATATAGATATGGAGGCAGGCACAGGTAATTACTGGAGATCGGATGGGGATCATGGAAAGGTCATTGAACGAGCTCTAGTGTTGTGGAGGGTGGCGCAGGCTTGAGGGGGGTCAAGCCATGCTGGCTGTGACGGTGAGGGGAGGGGTCCTTGGAGTCAGCAGAAAAGTATGGTGGGGGGAAGACAGAGGCTGGATAGCTACCTTCACCTTTGATTGTTTAATTGGTGGGTCTGTCACCTCTTTGCTTTGCCAGGTCGGTGCCCTGAAAAGTTGGTGGGTGTGGCTAGCCAGGGTATGGCTAGTCATCCTCGGTGTTGGGAGGTCGGCGACTAGAGGCGAGTTGGTGAGCCTCCCGAGTTGGTTGGTTTGCAGCGGGAGGCGTGTGTTGGGAGATAGGGTCGCCTGAGTCCATTACTATGCGATGGGCGGCAGTTACAACTATTTCCCAGGTGGTGAGGTGACAGAGGGGTACAGGCTCCAAGGATCTCTCCCCAGTTTTTCCAGAGGGCTATAAAATGTTGCTTTATGTTAATGTTGTCTGTCAATAAATATGGCTGCTGTGGCCAAAATGATCCAAAAATAAAATGGTGTCAGAGGTTACTTTAGGTAAGTGGGTGAGGGAGGTATTGAAGGGAAGATGGCTACAGCAGAGACGACTCTGTTTTAACCGGGTCATGTAAAGTTGTGAGGTGTGCTACTGCTCCGGGGAGTATGCCCTGCTCCAGAACCCACAGCGTTGGCATCCTTCGTCCTCCACGCTCACGCACACTCGGCCTCACTTCCTCTCCCTGCTCAGACTCCAGCTTGCTGCGCTCCCTCCACCTCTTAAAGTAACAGACACCAACATATCTGTCTGGCTGTCACACATAACAAAACAAGACATAATTGACCACCGCAGTACAACAGCACCCCTCATGTCAGCTTGACCACCGATGAATTACTTGGACTGTATTACCATCCTTCTAAAGTGTTTTAGCAAGATCTATCATGATCCCTTGTCCACGGGATAACTTCATGATTGGTGGCGGTCCGACCAACGGGACCCCCACCAATCCCAAGAACGGAGGTCTTGACGCTCCTGGCATGAATGGAGTGGATGTTGCTCATGTGCACCTCCTGTTCCATTTGTTTCAATTACTGTGCCCGAACCGCCAGGTACGAGCGCCCTGCCATCCCGCGGATCGGGGACAGTTTCCATCTTGGTAGCCCCTTTAAGTACAGAACTATTTTGCACTACAATGGATCTCCTAATCCCTCTAATAGATGTCTCGGTCTCCTAGGTGGTGCCTCGGTCTTTACAATGCGGCCCTGCTAGTATAAAAGTGTAAATATTGGTTGAGGACATGAAGACATCAGTTGCCCGCCTGCGCCTATCCCGGGTTTGATGTTCAGACGCGCTCCAGCACCAAAAGAAACAGAAAAAAGAAGAGCGGATGAACTAAACATGAAACAAGGGCGCAGCGCGGGGAAGGCCATGTTTGCACATTTCATTTTGAAATATGGTTCATAAAAGAGCCTCTTTCTTCTCGGCGGCTTTTGTTTCTGCTCTTGTAAATTCACTTTTATCTTCGCTTGGCCCTTTTCCCCCTGATTGCTTCTTAAGGACCGCGGTGAGCTCCTTGCGTGATTTACATGTCCTCATTTGTTTACCTTATCTTTGCTTTCCCTTCCCCATTCAGGCTTCTCTGTAAGAATCAGATCACGCTCGGCTCCCCGCAGCATATGGATGTCTTCCTTTCAAGAGGCTGGCGCGGCCAGGTGAACATCTGCTGCTCTGCGCTGCCTCCAAATGGGCAGCAAGAACTCTGATAAAGTCAGCTTAAGAAGAAAGCTCAACTAGTCCCTGGTAAGAACCCACTCGCTTTCCCCTCCATGCTCGGGTCCACCTTGGCGCTGTTGTTTATGCCTTGCGTTGGACCTATACCGCTGACGCCGCTATTCCTTGCCAAACTCAACATTTGCTGTGAAGCGTCTTTGGATTCTCTCTTCTCCAGGCGCTTTTATGGTCCTTTATAAGGGAATAAATATGGTAATGATTGTATATGAAAGCGGGCTGCCGGCCAAAGATGAGAACTTCTCCTTTAATCCTGATGTGCATTTTTCTCACCATTTGTGCTTGCAAGACGTCGCTGCCTGTATATCCCCCAACGCTGGTGCAGCCCTCCATGACACACAGAACGTGGGAGGAAGACGGTGCCAATAATGTGCCTACCACAGGTGACTCCAGAAGCACACACCTGCCAGACATGCCTTAATAACAGTGTCTGTGCCCAAGCAGTATACCTACCACGGAGGCAGCATGGTGGCTCATTGGCAATGCTGGATGTAGGTTAGATGGCACCCTGGGCAGAATAGTTTTCATGCCCCACAACATTGTAAGAAAAAAAAAAAGTCTATAATGTAAATACAGCAGCAGAACTAAGCAATTGTGTTGTGCAGGTACAAATGGGCTGACAGAAAGGCAGGTGGGAGCCGCTGACCGTACGAATGGGAGCCGCTGGCCATACGGGTTGGAGCCGTTGGCCGTACGGGTGGGAGTCACTGACCGTAGGGGTGGGAGCCGCTGACCGTAGGGCTGGGAGCCACTGGCCATACGGGTTGGAGCCTTTGGCCGTACGGGTGGGAGTCACTGACCGTAGGGGTGGGAGCCGCTGACCGTAGGGGTGGGAGCCGCTGGCCGTAGGGGTGGGAGCCGCTGACCGTAGGGGTGGGAGCCGCTGGCCGTAGGGGTGGGAGCCGCTGGCCGTAGGGGTGGGAGCCGCTTACCGTAGGGCTGGGAGCTGCTGGCCATAGGGGTGGGAGCCGCTGGCCGTAGGAGTGGGAGCCGCTGACCGTAGGGCTGGGAGCCACTGACCGTAGGGGTGGGAGCCGCTGACTGTACGGGTGGGAGCCGCTGGCCGTAGGGGTGGGAGCCGCTGACCGTAGGGCTGGGAGCCGCTGACCGTAGGGCTGGGAGCCGCTGGCCATAGGGGTGGGAGCCGCTGGCCGTAGGGGTGGGAGCCGCTGGCCATAGGGGTGGGAGCCGCTGGCCGTAGGGGTGGAGCCGCTGACCGTAGGGGTGGGTGCCACTTACCGTACCGGTGGGAGCCGCTGACCGTAGGTGTGGAGCCGCTGACCGTAGGGGTGGGAGCCGCTGGCATCACGTGACTCCAGTAAAATCATATAACTAGAAAACTGAAAACAACAGAAGCAGCCACACTCTTCTATATGAATCTAGAGACACCCGGCCCAACCTGCTATTAGCCGATCCAGATATAAATGATGACCGCACCGGGTGCCTGTGTAATGGGCTGGTGGTATGTGCCCCGTGGCAGGTTACATGATGGCAGGTGGAGACAGCACATTGGTATCACAAATAACTTTTACTGAACAATAACATTACTGACAAGTCGCTCCGTAGGAGGATATGGATGCCTAATCCTTGCATTATAACTACTCAAAACATTGAAGGCACATGGGCAGGAGAAACGGGTGTCACCAATATACACTAAATGGGGTACAGCTAGGGAAAAGACCTGGGGTACTAGTGGGCTGTAGACTAAACTGGAGTAACCAATGCCAGTCAGCTGCTGCAAAAGCTAATAGAGTCTTGGGGTGCAGTAAAAGAGGTATAGGGGCGAGGGACGAGAACATTATCCTCCCACTATATAAGGCACTTGTCAGGCCTCACATGGAATACTGCGCACAGTTCTGGTCACCGGGGCTCAGGAAAGATGTTACAGTGCTGGAGGGGGTTCAAAGAAGGCCAACTAAACTAATACATGGAATGACGGGACTGGAATACCCAGAGAGGCACCAAAACTGGGATTATTCACCCCGGAAAAAAGATGGCTAAGGGGCGACCAGATAACTCTGTATAAATCCATGAGGGGACGATACAAGGATCTCTCCAGGATCTGTTGTTGTGTACAGAGGTTGATGTGCGTATGTTCTGGATGTTTCTGAATGGTCTATGTAGTCTTGTGCTTATATGTATTTCCAATGTGTTCCATCTGAGTGAATATTATTCGTATTGCATAGCTGCAGCACTGAATGGGTTACTGTCTGTGTTGTCTGGAAAAGTATCTATTTGTCTGTCATGTGACCTTGTTTTATGTATGTGGTTGGTAATTGTTGCAGAGAGTCTTGTCTTCTTGGCCTGACCGGAGAGGAGCTGGTCCACACACAGACACCTTCAGTCCGTGTGGTGGTGAGTATGGAAGAAGCTGAGAGGATAGATTGTGAGTGTTATGGACTCCTTCTTCGCTATCTGGAGGATTAAGAGAGAGAGAAGCCGCAATTAATTGCGAGTCCCCACCGTGCAGCTCTGAAGTGTATGTCTCTGCTCCGTGAGTGTGTACCGGTAGAGAGTTGTTGAGTGTTCATGAAAGGTGTCCAGGAACACAGATAACTAGGACTGTCGAAGTCCCTCTGGCCTCCCCTGTTTCCTCCCTGTCAGACCACATGCTCTTCTACACTAAGTGTATTGCCGGTGGATGTCAATTGTTATTGGACTGGTACAAGTTGTGTTACCAGTGAACGGCTTTACTGACTGTTCCTGGTTCTGCCTTTAAACTTCAGCTCTGCATGTGTGGCCCCATCATTCCATCATCTCACCACTGAGGAAGGAACGGTGGCGTCACTGTGACAAAAGGATTAAGGTAAACTACCAGTGGGTTTCCCTATTAAAATAGTCTACCCTCACCCCTTGGATGTGTCCCCGGTTACCCTCCGGGTGGGAGACAGTAGAGCCACCATGACAAGTGAACTACTCTAACCCCGCTGTCTTCTAGGCTGGGGCCCACTCCTCTGGTGCTGCACTATTTATACCCAGGACTGCAATGGTAACAAGAGGGCATCCACTACATCTAGAGGATAAAAGGTTCCATCACCAACACAGAAGTGGGTTCTTTACTGTAAGAGCGGTTAGACTATGGAACTCTCTGCCTGAGGACGTGGTGATGGCAGGATCCATAGAGGAGTTTAAGAGGGACTGGATGTCTTTCTACAGCGGAAGGATATTACAGGATATAGACATTAGGTGACCAGCGGGGTTGGTGATCCAGGTCTTGGAGTCAGGGAGGAACTATCAAAGGTTGATCCAGGGATTATTCTGACTGCCATTATGGAGCCTGGAAGGAATTTCCCCCCCAATGGACTAATTGGCTTCTGCCTCATTGGGGTTTTTTTGCCTTCCTCTGGATCAACAAGGAGGGAGGGGGGTGACAACAGGCTGAACTGGATGGACATTGTCTCCCTTCAGCCCAACATACTGTTACTATGGCTGGTAAAACATAATTACTGGCCAGTTAGCAACCCAACGCCCATCTGAGGGTCCTGCAGACTGCTGCCTGAGGCAACAGTTTTGGATATCCTCATAGCAGGGGCACATTTACCTGTCTATCTTCCAAATAACCCAGCCCTACTCATAGTAGATCTGAAATATGGACCATGTTGAAGTGAGGTGGAGCGGTGAGACTCGTGTACAGGTTCTCTTCACCCATTGGATGACTTGGTGGCACCAACATGCCCTGAGGTCCCCTGTGCACAGGTATATGGATACACCCAGCTGACTATGGACAGTAAATGGTCATCAGAGGTGCGGACTCTCCGTGTCTGGTAGACGTGTCCACTCTGAGAGAAGCTCGGGAGTTATTGGTTAATTGTCTGTTGTTGGACGTTCATCAAAACCTTTCATTCCGCAATCTCTGAGACAATAAAAGGCGATATTATATAACCAAGACGAGAAGGGACATCTCCATGGAACAATACATTCTCCTGTACAGACACTGAACTCCACGGATCAAAGGAAACGCAATGATGTTTTATGCTAATGTCTGCCAGATCTTTCTAAAGAAAACCTCTTGTGTTCGCTTGTGAACTAAGGAGTCTTTACAAACAAAGCCGCGCGGTCTTCCAAATCTTTGATCTCCTTTCTGCATCCTCTTTATTTGTCGAATGAGGAACCAACTAATAGATGATATGAGCAGCAGACAATTGCTTCTGAATTGCCCGGCGCAGAGTTCCTGGATTGATGTTCTTTAACCTCTTCTTGGCCACATCCAGCGGCGATGTCTTAGGACAGAAATACAGATGGGTAAACAAGGAGAGGAACAACTAACGAGCTTCTTCCGGCACATTTCACTCACATTGAGTATTCCTGCACAACTCACATCCGCTTCTGGATCTGAGCGCAAGAACCTCGCGCCAAAGTCATATACACAGTGGGTGGGCACTGCTGCGAGTGGTGAGGGGCTACCAGGGGGCCTCCAGCAATAACCGGGTCCACCCAATATATAGATTGATGAAAAACGGAAAGAACTATTTGATCTGTTTAAAAAAAGGAAACTGAATGCCTTTCCATCACGGTTAAACTGAACCTTGGATGGGGGATGTACACCTTCTTCACTGCAGGAAAATGGACCATTTGGCAAGCCTATCCTGCCGGGAAAAGGTGGAGATGCATGCAAGGGGCCCCACCGTCTGAAGTGTAAAGAAGTGGGTTCCTTGGCTATCTCCATAACTCCAGCTCAATGTTTTTGCTCAGGGATCTCCATCCTTCAACCCTGCTTACCCCTGAGAGTAGTATCAATGCAGATGCCACTGCATGCACACTGGGGGACATATAATGTGTTGGAGATGTTACTGGCCGCACACTGGGGGACATATAATGTGTTGGAGATGTCACTGGCTGCACCCTGGGGGACATATAATGTGTTGGAGATGTTACTGGCTGCACTCTGGGGGACATATAATGTGTTGGAGATGTTACTGACTGCACACTGGGGGACATATAATGTGTTGGAGATGTTACTGGCCGCACTCTGGGGGACATATAATGTGTTGGAGATGTTACTGGCTGCACTCTGGGGGACATATAATGTGTTGGAGATGTTACTGACCGCATTCTGGGGGATATATAATGTGTTGGAGATGTTACTGGCCGCACTCTGGGGGACATATAATGTGTAGGAGATGTTACTGGCCGCACTCTGGAGGACATAAAATGTGTTGGAGATGTTACTGGCTGCACACTGGCGGACATATAATGTGTTGGAGATGTTACTGGCTGCACTCTGGGGGACATATAATGTGTTGGAGATGTTACTGGCCGTACTCTGGGGGACATATAATGTGTTGGAGATGTTACTGGCTGCACACTGGGGGACATATAATGTGTTGGAGATGTTACTGGCCATACTCTGGGGGACATATAATGTGTTGGAGATGTTACTGGCTGCACGCTGGGGGACATATAATGTGTTGTAGATGTTACTGGCCGCACTCTGGGGGACATATAATGTGTTGGGGATGTTACTGGCTGCACGCTGGGGGACATATAATGTGTTGGAGATGTTACTGGCTGCACTCTGGAGGACATAAAATGTGTTGGAGATGATACTGGCCGCACACTCGCGTACATATAATGTGTTGGAGATGTTACTGGCCGCACTCTGGGGGACATAAAATGTGTTGGAGATGTTACTGGCCGCACACTCGCGTACATATAATGTGTTGGAGATGATACTGGTCGCACTCTGGGGGACATAAAATGTGTTGGAGATGTTACTGGCCGCACACTCGCGTACATATAATGTGTTGGAGATGTTACTGGCCGCACTCTGGGGGGACATATAATGGGTTGGAGATGTTACTGGCCGCACTCTGGGGGACATATAATGGGTTGGAGATGTTACTGGCCGCACTCTGGAGGACATAAAATGTGTTGTAGATGTTACTGGCCGCACACTGGGGGACATATAATGTGTTGGGGATGTTACTGGCTGCACGCTGGGGGACATATAATGTGTTGGAGATGTTACTGGCTGCACTCTGGAGGACATAAAATGTGTTGGAGATGATACTGGTCGCACTCTGGGGGACATATAATGTGTTGGAGATGTTACTGGCCGCACTCTGGGGGACATATAATGTGTTGGAGATGTTACTGGCTGCACTCTGGGGGACATATAATGTGTAGGAGATGTTACTGGCCGCACTCTGGAGGACATAAAATGTGTTGTAGATGTTACTGGCTGCACACTGGGGGACATATAATGTGTTGTAGATGTTACTGGCTGCACTCTGGGGGACATATAATATGTTGGAGATGTTACTGTCCGCACTCTGGGGGACATAAAATGTTTTGGAGATGTTACTGGCTGCCTTCTGGGGGACATGTGAACCTATTGGTACATTGTTCTTGTAGCAGCCAAGGTAATGAAATGCAGGAGGTCCTCTGTAGTGTCCCAGCACACCATCCTGGTCCATCATTGTCATACATGTCTGTCTTATATAGATGCTCTGTGCAAGGCTGTCATGTCACTTTCTGTATGTGTGTTGCACAGCTGCAGCGTCTGAAGGGTTAACCCCCATAAAATCATCACCTGTCAGCTCTGCTGCTGAATGTATCTATTCCTCCTGTGTCATGTGGTACAAGTGAGGTGATAAATGTGAGGGTCTGAGAGCGGGAAGGGGTCTTCTTGTATCTGTGTTGGAGCAGGGTTCCATCTTACCTGCTGCTCGGAGCTAACACAGAGCTGCATGGGAGCACCATCAGCGTGCATGTAGGTGAAGATGGAGGAAGAGGAGCGACATCCCATAGCACATGGAGAGTGGATGTAGAGGAGTGAGCACCGTCCAGAGAGAGACAGAGCAACCCAAATCCTAATTGCTACTGAACCAGGTACCCGTTCACATCATGGCAGTTAATCTGTTCTCTGTGGCCGCCCGCCGTCGGATCACCACACAGAGGTACATGATTTCCCCCCCACGCGGATGATGTGCGGGGTGCGTTTATTCTAAGTCTTCTTCTGGTAAGTAATTGTACTTTGCCAGAGAGTATATGGAGAGGATCCTGTTTTCTTGCCTCCTCCGGAGTATATATATAATGTCCAGGACCGGTGACATATAGATAACGTGGACTATAGGGCCGTATTGCTCCTGTGTTTCCTCCCAACCTCTGAGCTTCTGCCTGTAACTGCTGCCGTCAATCTACCTGGAATTAACTGTTTTGTAAAGTTAAACTAAGTGAAGTTTTACTGGGCCTCATCTGTTCCGGAGGACCCGAGGTACCATACACTTGTCCAGTGTTTATTGATCCACTGTGTATGAATGCCAGTGTATGGAATGGTGGCATCACAAACTGACAACTACTACCCCCCTCATCCTGAGCACTACTGCCCCAATCCTCTGCTGCGGTAACTCCCTCCGGGACCAGGAGTTGGTAAGTGCCACCGTGACAGGTCCACGCACTGCACCCTCCCATCTCCAGCTTGGGTAGTAAGTCATTTCCTGCAGCATCCCAACATGGGTGTTGCATGACCTGGCGTCATGAACAGGATCTCACCTTATGTGCCTAATTAACTTGATGGACATTCATATAAGTTTTGGTGGGGCCACCCAAGATGGCGCCCATCATTTCTCTATGCACTTCTCTGTGACTCACTCCCACTAAGTAATTCCTGTCAAAGTTACTTGGCATCAATTTGACAACGCCCTGGCCTGGCGCAAGGTAGGGGGGACTACCCCTTCTTCATGGACTTGCTGGTGCCCACAGTGGGAGGAGCTAACTGCGGCTGCAGACTCCTGGCCCAAAGCATTATTGGCCAGAGAGCGAGAAATATGTCTTCTGCTACAGACGCAAGCAATCGTGTGATCTGCGGGGTGCTAGCGGGTTACCCACTACCTGAATCCCGCTACTATTGGGGTGATGAACTGGACCTTCTAGAACTTATTTAAGGAGATCCCACCAGGATTACCACCAAAAGTAAATTCTTCCCTCCGGGGACACTACAGCTGGGCAGACCCCGGAAGACACCTAAGCCTTTGGAGAAGGCCTTGATGCTGACGGCCATCCCATCCACAGATTTGCAAAAACCGAGACGAGTGCTGCTACTGTGGCCAGAAGGGAGGGAAGAACCCCTGCTCCTATGGATAGTGGTCCACAAAGACAATCAGCTGGCTCGCGCACTGATACCCCCTCTGTTGCATCTCCTCATCCAGGATTTTGAGGACCCGGGGGTTAGAGTGCATTTCAGTGCCAGGGAGCACCTGCTCCTATGGAAGGAACTGAGGCCACCGCTGACTGGCCCTCCAGCAATTAAGGAACCGGACATGCCAGCCCCACCGCCCAGAGTGGTACAGGGACGTCACGGCAATCCTGACAATCCGTCCTCAGTGGCGTCCATGGTGATCACTTCTTGGGAAAGTTTACTGTCTCCCTTGGGCTGGTCTACAGAATCTGACACTGGGGAGATTTATGTTTCCCAAATCTTTAGGAAATCCAAGACCCGATTCTTACATTAATAGAACTCTTTGCGTAAGAGATGCTGCTTTACATGTTTCATGTTTCTCATTTGTAAGCTATGCACAAGACTCTAACGCACCAGAGGCTGCAAAGTTATTTTTTTTTCTTCTGCAAAGTTTCATAAAGTTGTGCAACGTTTAAGTAAATGTGCGGGTGGAGTTTAAAAAGTCTATGTGCATATGCGCTCTCTTAACCCTTTCCAATCCAATTTGTATCCTGGTTTTCCTAGGGGGCTTACTCTTTTTCTGCTGTTATACAACGGCGCTATCTGCTGGCTAAAGCCAGGACTGCATGAGGTGACACATGGGATAGGCTCTGACAGCAGAGAGGCTGGCAATATACAGTAAGAGAACCCCGACAGACGCCTTCCAACATTGGAGCTGTACAGCCTTAAATCATAATGTCTTCAGATGCCAGACAGTGGATTGGGAAGGGTTAAAGTCATTTTTCTCTTAAAGGCAATTTTTCATGCTAAAAGTCCATTTGCATATTTAATGTCATTGTATATTCATACTTAAATCAATGTTTAGAATAATATAGTCAATTTTATGCTAATTTTCTGCAAGTCCAAGTACAGTCCCCGTGTGTATGAGACTGCGTGTCTGGAATGATAGATCCATGTGTATGACTGGAGGTCGTTTGTGTACCCCTCAGTCCACTCTTCTGTGTTTGCGGCCCGTCATCAGCCTGTCTCAGGGGGCGGGGCCTTCCTACCACTTTTTCAATCACAGACAGCGGTATTGACTGAAGCTACTGACTGACCTGATGATTTTTTCTCTTTTTCCAGGTACATCCTGTGTTTTTTCTCTGCCAGTCACCTCTTCTAATTTTTGCTGTAGGTCCCACAGTGTGTTTCATTCTCTGTGTGACAGTGATGTTTATTCCACTGATCTCATTTTTCACTAGTCTTTGGAGCAAAGAGTTCTGTATGAAGCTCCATAGCAATACCTGAGGTTTTGGATTCTGTCCACCCTGGTAGATTTTTCAAAAGTACTTGCAAGTCACAATTTTCTTACATGCTGTTATAAACCCACTCTTATGCGAAAATGACACTTCCTTTAGTCACTAGTACACTGGGGGTGGGTTAAGCCATATATACAGGTAACCAGAGGATAGAATTGTGTACAGGTTTCGCCTTGCTCACTCTGCGACTGTGCAGAAACTTTCCTTAGTGATAGTAAAGTAATACACTTCAGATGGCACGTCTCCGGATGTATACACTCTGATTTAGAGGCGCCGGGGTCGGATTATTTTTAAGTAGGGGGGAACTGTAGTGTCCGAGAACATCATCCTGGACCCTTCCATAATTGTCAGACATGTTCTGTCTTATGTGGATGCGCTGTGCAAAGCTGTCCTGTCTATTTTCTGTATGTGTGTTGCACAGCTGCAGCGTCTGAAGGGTTAACCCCCTTACAATCATTGCCTGTCAGCTCTGCTGCTGAATGTATCTATTCCTCCTGTGCCATGTGGTACAAGTGAGGTTATAAATGGGAGTGTCTGAGAACAGGAAGGGGTCTTCATCTATCTGTGTTGGAGCAGGGTTCCATCTTACCTGCTGCTCGGAGCTAACACAGAGCCGCATGGGAGCACCATCAGCTTCCATGTTGGTGAAGATGGAAGAGGAGAAGCGACATCCAGAGAGAGATTGAGCAACCCAAATCCTAATTGCTACTGAACCAGGTACCCGTTCACATCACGGCAGTTAATCTGTTCTGTGTGGCCGCCCGCCGTCGGATCACCACACAGAGGTACATGATTTCACCCCCACGCGGATGATGTGCGGGGTGCGTTTATTCTAAGTCTTCTTCTGGTAAGTAACTGTACTTTGCCAGAGAGTATATGGAGAGGATCCTGCTTTCTTGCCTCCTCCGGAGTATATATATAATGTCCAGGACCGGTGACATATAGATACCGTGGACTATAGGGCCGTATTGCTCCTGTGTTTCCTCCCGGCCTCTGAGCTTCTGCCTGTAACTGCTGCCGTCAATCTACCTGGAATTAACTGTTTTACAAAGTTAAACTAAGTGAAGTTTTACCGGCCTCATCTGTTCCGGAGGACCCGAGGTACCATACACTTGTCCAGTGTTTATTGATCCACTGTGTATGAATGCCAGTGTGTGGAATGGTGGCGTCACGAACTGACAACTACTACCCCCTCATCCTGAGCACTACTGGCCCTATCCTCTGCTGCGGTAACTCCCTCCGGGACCAGGAGTTAGTAAATGCCACCATGACAGGTCCACGCACTGCACCCTCCCAGCCCCAGCCGTATGCTTGGGTAGAGAGTCAATTCCTTGTGGCATCCCACCATGAGTGTTGCATGACCTGGCGTCTCTTACAGGACGTTACACCTCCATGGAAGAAGATCCGCTCTCGTGCCGGCACCCCTCTGTGAACACTCCGGAGTCTCTTGAATGGTCGAGTTATATGGGGGGATCGGAGGGCTTGTGAATAGTCCTTATTGCCCCGAGAACAAAAGGATTGGGCAGTTCAAATCCAATGTCCGATCCTTATCTCCCCCGATACCTGCTGTAGGAGGAGCGTCGGGAGGCCCCAGTGGACAGATATCATCCTCTGATATTGGTGTGTTTAGATTTCTATGGCCACTATTACCCATTACGTGACGCACATCACAGTTCCTGCTAACAAGGGGGGACCCCATACTATCACATTCATGTGCCTGTAACCGCTCAGCCAATCACAGCCTTCAGCAGTAATTCTGCCATGGCCAGAGAAGCCTGTGATTGGCTGAGCGGTCACATGTACAATGCACAGCATGTGACCTATGGGTTCAAGCGGTGGAAATTGGGACTCTGGAGGGGGGAGCCACTAGAGGAGGCGAGTATTACTTAGTTCTTTATTTTACACCATGCCATCATTGCGGATGTAGACTTTGTCTTGTGAGTCTCAGAAAATCCCTTTACCATAAAAAATGCATCAGTGGCGGATACTTGCGTGGCCCCGTGGACTCTGTGCACTGCATCAGTGGCGGATACTTGCGTGGCCCCGTGGACTCTGTGCACTGCATCAGTGGCAGATACTTGCGTGGCCCCATGGACTCTGTGCACTGCATCAGTGGCGGATAATTGCGTGGCCCCGTGGACTCTGTGCACCGCGAAAGCACCTTTTGTACCGTAATTCAGCATTTAAACCAAATACTAGTCAAGTGTGACACATAATATCCCTAATATCCAACTATCTGCTTCATTAGGCTGACTGACGCTTCATGTAAGACTATTAGCATAACACGCTGGGTAAATCCGCGGCGCCTCCGTCAGCTAAATGTGCTTAATAGGTGATTGAATGCCGCAGCGATTAAAGACGATGAATCAGATGTAAGTTTCCAGCGAAGCGGCCATCGATCTTCTATCAGATTGTTGGGTCTGAGATGACTAGAAGAAGACGTGAATGATGTCGTCCGAGAAGCAAACATTCCAAGACTCTGAAAAACTTGCAGAATTCTTAAGTAGGATTCTTGGTTTAGACTCGTAAGGAGCCGGTGGGATTAGATGGGAGGATCATAAGTACTGATGTTACGGATCCTTCTGATGAGCCTCTCTAGGCTTCCGCAGGAATCTGGCTTTTTCCATCACAGTCAGTGTCATCAGAGCCAAATAAATGCTGGTGAGGCTCCTGCACTAACGGAAGGGAGTACCGCTGTATTGTGAAATGTTCTGGTTGGTTTGGTATTGTGAATGTCTCTTTAAAAGGAGGACTGAATGAACAGGCGGTCTGTGGGTGTAAACAGGCGGTCTCTGGGCGTAAACAGGTGGTCTCTGGGTGTGAACAGGCGGTCTCTGGGTGTGAACAGGCAGTCTGTGGGTGTGAACAGGCAGTCTGTGGGTGTGAACAGGTGGTCTGTGGGTGTGAACAGGCAGTTTGTGGGTGTGAACAGGCAGTTTGTGGGTGTGAACAGGCGGTCTGTGGGTGTGAACAGGCAGTCTGTGGGTGTGAACAGGCAGTCTGTGGGTGTGAACAGGTGGTCTGTGGGTGTAAACAGGCGGTCTGTGGGTGTGAACAGGCAGTCTCTGGGTGTGAACAGGCAGTCTCTGGGTGTGAACAGGCAGTCTCTGGGTGTGAACAGGCGGTCTGTGGGTGTGAAAAGGCGGTCTGTGGGTGTAAACAGGCGGTCTGTGGGTGTACACAGGCGGTCTCTGGGTGTGAACAGGCAGTCTCTGGGTGTGAACAGGCGGTCTCTGGGTGTGAACAGGCGGTCTGTGGGTGTAAACAGGCGGTCTGTGGGTGTACACAGGCGGTCTCTGGGTGTGAACAGGCGGTCAGTGGGTGTGAAAACGCGGTGTCTGGGTGTGAACAGGCGGTCTCTGGGTGTGAACAGGTGGTCTCTGGGTGTGAACAGGCAGTTTGTGGGTGTCCACTTTGCCTTATCACCTCTGAATGGCCTCCGGAAAGAGAGCAGAGTTTGGTGCATCTTGGACGGAGCAAGAAGCAAGACAGGTAGCTCCCCCCACCTAGCGGTCGGGACCCAAAGGTCCACAAGAACTAAGCAACCCTTTGGCTTTACTGCACGTTCAGAGACTTCCCTCCCTGCCTGATCTGGGATCCTCGGTACTCGGCCAGGAATCTACTCGCTGGGTTTATGAGGGCATGGACTCTGCGCTTGGCTTTAAGATAACACTGGTGCGATCAGATGGAGACTTTGTTAACTAGTGAAATCTGCCGCTCGTCTATCTGGCTGGATACGCCTTAATATCAGAGGTGACGCATCATTTATTTCACTGACTGTGACCTCTATTCAGCGGCCGGACGGCCCGTTCTCATTGGTGTTAATCGTTTAATAGAAAGTAACAGGCAGCAAGAATGTCTGATAACCGTTCCTGCACAGACCGCCCCCAAGCTCTGGACCACCCATCATGTCTCGGGTACAGGAGATCTGCCACAGCCACGGCCAGTGCTATATTGGTTGGACTCAAGACACGAGAAGGCATCGATAACCCCAAAGGGAGCATCAGTTGCAGCTCAGACAGTATTAACTCCCTCTGGTCTCTGTTTACTGGAATGACCCCTTTAAAGGGCTCAAGCCCAAAACGTTGCATTGTGTACATCTGGGAGTGCTTTAAATAAATGCATCAAGTCTGTTAGCTGCATGTGATGTCTAGTTTTGGCTTTATTCACATGGCTGCAGTAGCCAGTGCGCCGGGCGCATAAGGATGGTATTTGGGATACCAGAGGGCATGGGTAGGCTCCTTGCCAATTTGCCCCCAGATATAGTGGAGAGGAAAAGGGTCTAACCCGCTGAGACCACATGCTGACACACCAGGTGCTACAGTAGTAGCAGACCAACCATAACAGGAAGAGATGATGCTACCTGCAGTGTAATAAGCCCCACATTTAACCCTTTCCAATCCACTGTCTGACATCTTTCTACATTCTGATTGAAGCTTGTACAGCTCCAATGCCAGAAGACGTCCGACAGGGTATTCTTACCGTCTATTGCCAGTCACTCCGCTGACAGAGCCTTTCTGGCGCACACACTGGCTTTATCCAGCAGATGGCATCATTGTATAACAGCAAAAAGAGAAAGCCTTTTAGGAAACCCTGAATCCAAAATTGGATTGGAAAGGGTTAATGGTGTTGCCGGTCAATCCAGCATCCCAAGGAAGTGTATCTTTACTGGCGTAGCCTAATATTCTGAGGTTCACAAGTGTAGCTCAGTGATGTAACCTCCTTGTGTTTACGGACTCCAACTGGAAGATGAAGTCTCTATTCACACCATGATGTCACTGCTCTCTGAGAAATCAAGCGCTTGCAGCGCACCACCTCTTCTTGACCCTTAAAGGAGACTCGCACACAATAAGAGTGGTTCAAACAGCAAACATGATTTAAAGGAAAATTCTCCACATTCACATAAACATTTCACACCTAGAGGTAACAGTGACTTCTCCGTATCCCCCCATGACCCCTGCAGCCAGTCACGGCAGGCCTAGATTTCATTCTCTGACCTTACGACGGACATTTCAAAAAGAATTCCAATTCAAAACTTGCTACATTTTTTGTGATCTGACAGCCGTTTACTATTTGTTTGCACAACGACCCTTTTAAACTATTTTTTTAAGTTCACTCTGGTTGTAAATTCAATTTTCGCTAAAAGCAAACAAAAATAACTCCATGAAAACAACAAAGAAAAGTGAAAGCCCCCCGAAGGGCACAAAAATATGATAAAAAAGCCTTTGTTCCCGTTTTGTGTGTTTTCTCCCTTCTGTGATTCTTAGGTTCTGGGAACAAGGAGTTTGCTGTGTCCTGGTTATTATTTAACAAGTCACTGTTGATTAGTTTCCATTTCAATGGCAACTTGGTTTGACAAATAAAGAGTTTTCTCACGACTGAACTTTAGGCTCCAGCGAGAGACGGGACTGAGAAAAAAAACAATAATCCCGGATGAGCCTCCTGCGATCCTCTCCGCGTGGCGGGTTTATAGCTAATATTCTAAAATAAAAGCACTGGTACTTAACCTTCCTGAAGACGCTCCCTCCACTCACCGCTCAGCGCTTCGTCAATGGCAGAGGAAGTTTGCCGAGTAGAAACTCTTTGTTATTCGGCAATCCGTTTCCTTGATCTTTACGGGTCTCTGAGATAATAATGCTAAAAACAATTAATAAAAATCAACAGCGAATTCTATTTAAAACCGCTGACACCGCGCATAAAAGAATGCGCGCGTGGTATACAAGGGGAGAAGTGGCTTTCTATTTGTGCTGTATAGGAAGGAACATTTCTGACCACTGTTTTCGCTTGCTACCTAATGGATAATGTCAGCGGAATATCAAGATAATGGTAGATTAATGGTCTCCTGCTTCAAAAACACAATAGCTTGTGATTTTATCGAAGCCGAAGAATCAAGGTAAGGCCACAAAGTCGGCTCGGAAAACATTAGACACATATTTTGCTTTTTCAATGACTTTATTAGCATTGAGTGAAGCCGTTCAGGTGTTTTTGCAGCGAGTGGGATCTGCAAGTAGTTGGGCGCAGTGGATGCGGCTTGATGCAAGTTCATGTTCTGTGTGTGGCGCCATTATTATACTATCACAATGACGGTTTTCTTTCAGATTTGCAGAAAGAATACGAAGCAGATATGTTCTCCGCTTGTTTTGCCTTTGTGACCCGAATAAAAAGACTGGTTCACGTCTGTCGTGCTTCACTGTTGTATTGAGGGCTGCAGACATTCTCAAAGCACATTTCCAACTTCTTCTCCGTCACAACTCATTTTTCTTTCAAAAACTTCTTCAGTTTTTGAAAAAAAGGAAGAAATATACATTCACTATGTGAGACGGCGCAGGGAGTGGTGTGGATGGCTCTATCCTACCAAACTTATTTGGCCCCTATCAGTAGAGTGGATTGTGTCTTATCAGCATGGCACGTGTCCACCATGCAGACCCATGAGGCGTCAGCCATAGTTTGTGCCAGGATCACCATGCTACTGGATGTACGGATTATGTCGCTGTACGGAAGTTGACCATCATGGAGCCCATCGGCCCCTCTACAATGGTGCAAGGAGTATCGTCATTGGACAGTGGAGCAATGGAAGAACGCTCTATGGAGTGATGAATGACGCTACTCTATCCGCACCTCTGATGGCCGTACCCGGGTGTGGAGGAGCCGGAGGGACGCCGCCTGCCTGAGCGTGTTGTGCCAACGGTTACGTATGGCAGAGGTTCCGTTATGGTTTTACGCGGCGCGGTCTCCGTATGTTGGTTGTAGTGACAAGAACGGTAAACGTGATCGGTATTTACCCAACGGGGGCCAGTCTGTGGGATCCGGCGTTGTAACCGATCACGTCTTTTGCACTTTACTATAACCGTTCGATAATCCAACACCGCTGATAAATGAGTCGCAGCGACTGCAGCTTTTAGTATTCTCACCGATTCCGTACATAACGCGCTCCGCCGCCCTTTGTTCCGCTCTTGTTTTTTGGAGGATGTGGAAAGAAACAGCATTTAGCAAGAATTTGGTAGATTATTAAGTCATCTTATCTCCGCTCTCCATCTCTTTGTAAATAAGTCAAGGTTTTCTGCAACCTTGTGAACAGGCAGAAATCACTCCAAACCCCGATGACCGAAGGATTTAAAGTGGCTTTTCATTGCATGTAAATCAAGCTTAAAGGGGATGTCTGCACGTCTGCGACAAATGCAAGACTCTGTGCTGATTCATTTCCTAATATCCTTCTCGCACTCGTGCCGTTTCCTTTATATGCACTGAATGGCCCCTTTACTAGACCCCGCCCCTCTCACGATTGGCGCCCCCTGTACGGTAATTCCCCCCGTGACCCCGGAGTGCAGCATAAAGTCACGTGACAAGTTTTCCATGTATCAGTTTCAGTGTGAATCCACATTAGATGGTAGATCCAGCGATCAGAGCGACTTCCAACGAGGCCGGTCATCGGTGCTGGACTAGCCGGGGGCTCACCACCAACCGCGGGGGGTTTATCATGTAATGGTGTGGAGAGTATACTGAGAATGGCGCGATCGAGGAAAACATCCAGTGAAAGGGGATCCTGCGGACGGAAACAACTCATCACTGAAAGGGGTCGGAGGAGGATGTCAGGAATCGTTCTGACCAACAGGCTGCACAGTCAGCTGAATACAACGCTGGAGCTCCAACTAACGTGTCCGAACGCACAACTCGCCGTTCCTCCGCACGGATGGTATAACAGCGGGCGACCAGTTCCAGCGCCATTGTGTCTAAGAGGAACAGAAAGACTCCAGCGGGCAAAAGAGCGCAAAACTTGTATCACTGAGCAGCGGAGAAACATTTCCTGGTCAGATGGAGCCAGATTTATGTGCTGATGGGAGGTCAGAATTTGGTGCAAGCAGCATGAATCGCTGACCCCATCCTGTCAGCTGGTGGGGGTGCAGAAATGGTGGTGGGGAAGGTGTTCTTGTCGCACCCGGGGATCCTCTAGATGGACGCCACAACGTATTGCTGTGATTCTGAAAGCCAAGGAGGTCCGCCGTGCCATGAGTTGGGGGTAATGAAGTGGCTGCTTATCAGGAGACTTGCAGAATGTCCTTGGTAGTCAGGAGCATCTTGCAGAGGTCGGCGCTCCTTACAGATGACTCCTATTGGAAGGAGGTCACAGGGCACCAGTCTCTGCGCTCCCTCTGTCTGTTGGCACAATATTCAGAAATCGCCTCCGTTCCCAGAAATTCCAGTTTAAATGAGTTTTTATTGTGATGATTATTTTGCCGCGTTCCCCACTATTTCCCTTCTCGATGTGACCGGCGCCCCTCCCCCGCCGCAGGAAGATTACATTATTAATATCCGGAAATCAGAATCTACCCTAATATCGGTGATTGCACAATCTCCCGCCGCCGCGGTGATTTAGCATTTAAATTACCGTCTTACAGATTGCCGCGACCCACTAAATAAAAAGTTGGATCAAATTGAAAATGTTCTTTTATTGTTAATTTTCCATCCAAGCAAAACGCTTCTAATTTAAAATAAATGGTCCCGTCCGCGGCCGCCGCGGTCTTCATGGCTAATCAGCAGGAATTAATCATTTGATCGTTTTTCCCCTTCTGGATGGAGCTGTGAGGTGTCGGCGGAGATGGAAGCTGAAGCTCCTGGACCCCAATGTAACAGCGTCCCCCACCGCCACGTGCCACATGTCTCTTTATGTGGCCCCTCAGACACCCGGGTCCCATGTAGCCTCTGCACCCCGGGAGCTGCGGCCCTACATGCAGCTGATTGCTCTACCGGTAACCAGAGCCAGCGCCACCCAGATGCCCGGGCTGAATGGTAACATGATATGGGGCCCTTGGAGAGAGGGGCCCCGGCTCTGACTGCACCAGCCCTTTTGCTAATGGATAAGGAGAACATATGCAAGAGGAATGGCATTGTTGGCAAATAAGGAAGATGAGAACCGGCCCAGCGGTCGTTCTTACCCCTTCCGGCCCCAGGACATAAGCTTACACCCAATCGCCGTCACCCCTCCCCACCCATGGTGTACATTTATGTCCTATATGTACAACTGGTATAAGTTACACATCTCCTGTATATAGTGATATGGACCATGCTGGTATAACCTGGGGATCTTCTGTATATAATTATATATGTACAGCTGGTATAAGTTATACATCTCCTGTATATAGTGATATGGGGCATGCTGGTATAACCTGGGGATCTCCTATGTATAACTATATATGTACAGCCGGTATATGTTATACATCCTGTATATAGTAATAGGAAGCATGCTGGTATAACCTGGGGATCTCCTGTATATAATTATATATGTACTGCTGGTATAAGTTATACATCCTGTATATAGTGATATGGAGCATACTGATATAACCTGGGTATCTGCTGTATATAATTATATATGTACAGCTGGTATAAGGTATACATCTCCTGTATATAGTGATATGGAGCATGCTGGTATAACCTGGGCATCTCCTGTACATAATTATATATGTACAGCTGGTATAAGTTATACATCTCCTGTATATAGTGATATGGAGCATGCTGGTATAACCTGGGGATCTCCTATGTATAACTATATATGTACAGCCGGTATATGTTATACATCCTGTATATAGTGATATGGGGCATGCTGGTATAACCTGAGTATCTCCTGTATATAATTATATATGTACAGCTGGTATATGTTATACATCTCCTGTATACAGTGATATGGACCATGTTGGTACAACCTGGGTATCTCCTGGATATAATTATATATGTACAGCTGGTATAAGTTATACATCCCCTGTATATAGTGATATGGAGCATGCTGGTATAACCCGGGTATCTCCTGTGTATAATTATGTATGTACAGCTGGTATAACATATACCAGCGCTACATATTTGAGTATATAGAGTACATACCACCGCATGTCCTCCTCCACCGCTCCCCAACACTGTCAGTGCACAGCCGGCCGGACCGATCACAACTGTAATCTCTCAGTGGAAGAGAGGAGCTTTGCGCCCGGGGAGTCTGCAGCCTGTAATTGGTTGCCAGCTCCCCAGTAACGACCATCCTTTCCTTTAGTGCCACCCACAGCTGGCCCACAGGCAGCAGCAGTGAGGCTGCATATGGCAGGGGGCCCGTAGGCCTCCGTTCGCTAAGGGTCCGGGTCGTAACTGCAACCTCTAGCAGTATGCCAGTGACGCTAGTGGTAGAGCACAGTACAGTACACCCCTGATATGACAAAAGATGCCTGAGGACGGGCACCATTAAAGCAGTGGGGTATGTAAGGGGGGTGAGCAGTGCCCCTTACCCCCTTTACACAGGGCAGCTGCATACAGCCACTTTGACTGTCATCCCTGCACCAAAGAGGAAAATGCCAAGAGGAAAAGGGGAAGAATCAGCCAAGAAGCATGGAGGAGAGGCCGTACCACCGCGACCGAGGACCCCGCAGCACATGGGAGGAGAGGGATTCCCTCTCCTGGCTGTTTCCCAGCATCCAGACAACAGTGTCAAGGGGAAGTGCTGCTTGACCGTCAGCATGGAAGCCGGGGAGGAGACTAGGGGCTATGGAGAGGCTGCTATCCAAAAAGCAGACGCCGGCACCAGTTGTGACTACACGCCGTCCACCGGGTTTTATTAGGTGCAAAATATCTGGCCTGGGGGTTGAGGGGGGGCAGGGTCTTGGACTTTATAGGACTATCAGCAAGCGATCATTGCCAGCAAACAGAGTTAAATATGGCGCCATTTTAGTGCAGGGTCTTGCATGGTTATTTGATGGGCGACTATGATGTGGCATGTTCATTGTGATTGTAATGGTGCAGCGAGGCATTAAATCTTGGTATTTGTATAGTGCCAACTTATTCCGCAGCGCTTTCAGGTAATTATTACTTAATTACCCCCCACCAAGCTGGGTTCTCATTTTACCGACCTCAGAAGGATGGAAGGCTGAGTCAACCTTGAGCCGGCTACCTGACGCATGTGGGGATCGAACTTGCAACCTCCAGGACGTAGGCGAGAGCTTACACTCTGCGCCACACGAGGCATTAGTTGTCTGCTGACGGACCGTGAGCTGCTTACATGTTTGTAGCTATATGTGATACAGTAATAAAGTCATGGGGGGGCGATATGCCAGACAAGGCTTGTGCACGTCTTTCCATGGTCGGCTCCGCGAGGGCACCAATGGGGGCACCATTGCTGTTCATGGAGTATATTCGTACAATAGGGCTACCTTCAGACGTTGCTCTGAAGCAAATTTCACCCTTTCAATTTGAATTTAATTAAAACAGTCAAATCTGCTACAAATCTTCCACAAAGTCTGCAGTAAATCTGTGAGGTGGGACGCACCCGAGCCGTCAGTCACCCCGGTGTTATGTGAGCAATTCTCTAGAACAAAAGGTGAAACTGTTTTGTAACACAAACCCTCATAAAGACGTGCATGATATCCCGCGGAGCTGTAATGGGGGTTCACATACTTTACAAGTCATAGCACTGACCCCTCTTCCTCTCTAGACTTTTACATCATTTTTCAGTTTTCATCAAGACACAAATGACAGATGACCCCCGGAGGATCCTTGTCTGTGTTTTTCTCACTTGTAATGACAAAAGACCAAAGGTTTACCGGCAAGGCAGGAAACGAGCGGCCGGACAATAAAGAACGGCTACAGAAGTAGCAGAACCAAGAAAACAAAGCTGAGCCGTGAACTTTGTCTTCTGTTGTTTGTGGGAAGCAGCCGGCGGTGCTACAATATTGTGTGATCACCAGTAGAATGAACGCTCTGATGTATCACATGTATCATGTACTACTGCGATACATATATAGTCACAGTAGGGGATCAGTCACTGCTCAGGATCGCCATCTTTCCTCACCTAGTTGGGTGGTCGCACCTCAGTCATCCAGGTGGTAAAACGTAGGTAGTCCATGTATTTTGGAAGCAATAGCTGGTAAGAGATCTTCACACTGATGTTGGCGTCACAGTACACATGCGTTACATATCATCAATCCTAGCCGTCTGGCTGCTAACTCACATAGGATTACAATTCTCTCTAACACAGTGGCTTGGCGCCACAACACATCATAGCAATGTCCCCGAGACTGTACCCAACCAGGGTGTCAGTCTAGGGGGCGTTCTTCCCTGTTAGACTCGTGGTATTACAGTTTGGTCCGCACTGGACCTCAGGCTTGCCTCCCTCTCAGCTCCCAGCAGCAGTGTGCTGGAGGTTTCAACTCCTCCAACCACACCCATGCAGCTGTCCTTTCTAATTAGGACTCAGTCTGCCTGTTCTCCAGCCTCCTGCAGGCCATTGTGTGTACTGCACTTGCTACATATCTCCCCACTAATAAAGGCAATAGGCCTTATCACAGAAATTAATCCTCCAGGGTCAAAGCTCCATACTTGGGGATCTTCGCTTTAATGTATCAGTGTTTTGGGACCATGGGCATGCTCCGTCTTCTTTTGCACTCGTCCAATATACTTTTCTTCTGGCCCTCTCATTTTGGCCAACTCCCTTTCCTTTTCACTTTCTTGCATATTCTCAGCTACCTGCAGCATATTTTCTTCCATGCTTACATCATTCCCAGTAGGAACTTCATTACGTTCCTTACTTACGGCAGCCCCGGTTTCTTCATCATCTTGCCTCTCCATTGCAGCAGTAACTTTCTCACACTGGAGACTTCAGATTGTACATCACTCCTCTGTTCAACTACTTCAGGAGCTATTTGTTCAGTCCACACTTCAGTAGCCGCATGTGCAGCCCTTTCAGTCTGTGCGTCATGCAACACAGAAACACAATCATTCATTAGTCGGATTTCTTCATCTAGGACAGGAGTAACTTCTGTTGGACTTCTGTGATTCTCGCCTCCTTTCTTCAGCCTGTACCTGCATCTCATGCATTTTCTGGATAGCTTCTACTCTACTATTGTTTATAAAGGTAATTTCTTCTGTCCAGACTTTTTCACAAACCGTTCACCTGTAGCTCCCAGACTACCTTCTACATGTAACTTGTCATACTTTATTGCTTGCAACTAGAGATGAGCGAACGTACTCGTTTCGAGTAATTACTCGATCGAGCACCGCGATTTTCGAGTACCTGGCCACTCGGGTGAAAAGATTCGGGGGGCGCCGGGGGGGGGGGGAGGCGTGGCGGAGCGGGGGGTAGCAGCGGGGAACAGGGGGGAGCTCTCTCTCCCCCACTCCCCGCTGCAACCCCCCACTCACCCACGGCGCCCCCCGAATCTTTTCGCCCGAGTACGGAAGTACTCGAAAATCACGGAGCTCGGGCGAAAAATGGGCGTGGCCGAGTACGTTCGCTCATCTCTACTTGCAACGCATTTATAAGATCCTCCAACTGGGTCTTTATTTCTTCTACTGCTGATGGAACCCGCTCTTGGACTTTTCTTGTACCAGAGTTCTGTTTTCAGCATCCTTCTTGGTGCTAACCACATCTTGTATTTCCGTGCGCAGCTGCTTATTAAGCTGTTCTACTTCAGCCTTCATTTCAAAGTCTTCTTCCAAGGTGCCTGCCACAGAGAGCACTTTGTATTCTTTTTCACGAGTCTCTGCTTCAGCACCGCCATGTTTGTTGGCATATTTAGCAGAAATGGTTTTCTCCTCACCAAGCAACTGATCAAACTTCTTCTCCCATATGGACACACTCTCACTTTGGTGACCAAGCTCCACACTAAGATCTTCTAATTCCTGCTGAGGTCTAGTTTTAGTCTCCTCTGGTTGGTTATAAGCACCGTCTTTTTCTTCATACCGTTGATTTGTAGCTTCTAATTCTTTTTGAGTTTTTCTCTTCTGCTCTTCCACAAAGTCCAAGCTTCCAGTATTCTTCTCCATTTGCTTTTTCATATCTGACACCTGAGCCTGAAGTGTTGAAATCTGTTTTGAGAAGTATCTCTTGGTTTCTTCATCTTTCTCGAGGAGTACATTCCTCTCATCTTCCACTTGTTTCAGCCTGGTACTAAGGTCAAGCTTCTGTCTAGTTTCTTTTTGGAACAATTTCTGAGAATCTTGAATCTGAGCTTCCAATTTCACCTGCAATATGTTTGCCTTCTTTCCCATTTTGGACCTCATGGTCTTCACAGACTACATCTTCTGTCTAAAGAGAAGCAATCTTTTTTCTCATTTTCTTTGTACTTTTTATTATTATCTACAGTCCCAGTGGACCTTTGGTTGCTACTAGCAACTACCATAGTTTCACAGGAAACTACTCTGGCAACACCTCTTTCTAGTTTGCTTTCACTCTTAGGCCAGTCTCACATGGATGGGTTGGATTCCACATGTAGGAGGCCACAGCGGAACTCAACCCTGTCCCCAGCCAGCGACCATGTGTACCTTTCAATATCCACATTACGGATGGCTGCGGCGAGCCACCATTTTATATGCGCAGTACAGACTTTCTTTTTTAATTTCTGCTTTTTCCGCGCTGACACCAGACGATGATGTGTGTACCCATGACCTATTCACAATGTCAATTACGCATGGGCCACTGTTCGTCTGGCTCCAATTGACTTCAATGGAAGCTGTCCTTGCAGAATCTGCACTAAAATACAACATGCTGGCAAGCAGAAATCACAATCGCTGTCCGCTGTGAGCGGACATGCGAATGTTCTATTTTTTTTAATGATTATAGAATACCATGGATCGCCCATGCGGGTGACGATTGCAGATTCCGCAATTCAAACACAGTCGTGTAAGACCAGCCTTAGGACTACGTACATGCAAGATCCTTATTATTTTTACGCTCTACCGCTGGGGGCATACTTGAACTAAATTCTGTGCCAGCCTGTTCACATTCTGCATTCACCTGCGTAGATTGGGGAACACTTTCGCAAAGTTTAAACACTTAATACACCTTGATCATATGAGGCTTCTGTGTCAGAACCATTAGAAAAAATCTGCAACATATTATCAATATGCTCTGCAGACAGGTTTTCCTTAAATGCTAATGCCCATTGTGCGGCTTCTACTGCACCATCCTGCAGAGCGTTTGCAGCATTTCATCTATCAGTCTTTTTAAGTCCATATTGCAGAGAACCAACAGTCTTTAGAATGGCCTCACCAGTTTGTGGACTCTTCTCCTCCTGTGGCAGCTGTTACATCCATGCAATGCACTAAAGCAACATGCTTCAGCACGGATGCAAGATGGTGTCCTAATAAAACTGTGACAACTCTCATAATGTTGCATAGACCAACTACACCTCTCCGGGTAAAGATGGAAGAACTCCTGTCCCTTACTAATCAGGGACAGTGTGGCACCCCTGCCGAAAAATGGGGTGCTCGTCCCGATAAGGTCGGCCCCACTGTCTTCATGTGGGACCTGGCTATCCCTAATTACAAACCAGGAGAGATGCAACAGGGCACGACACTGTTCACACACACTGAACACAACACGACAGTAAACACCTCATGTCTGGCCACCTGCACAGACATACAAAACACGTTGCTGTTCACACCAACACACAGGGTCATGCATACCACACAGAACAGGACTGCACATAGAGCACATGTCTGGCCACTTGTACAGAACTCCACCCAGAACTCACATGCATACACTTAGCAAATTATAGCCAATCCCAGTGTCTTCACACCAAGGGGAAATAGAGCCACCATGCTGAGATACAGGGAACAGTGTCAGGCATCACCCACCTGACACACACACCAGACAGCAGGAGGTTGCACCTGCAAAGTGATATGGAGACACCTGTAGCCGCATGCACCTGTGTGGTTACACACTACACAATGCACGCACCACAGAACACAATGAGGGGAGGAACAGCAGGTATCCAGACCGTCCTCAGGGAAGGTGAGAGAGGCATTACAGACAAGCATGCATAACACCAGCTCTGAGTGAGTTTACAACAGAGTAAAATGACCAGCGTTTACTACCAAGAGATGCTGGTCTTTATGTGCAGCAAACCAGAGGGGATTGGCTGGAGAAACACAACACCCAGCCAGCTCAATTAACCCTCACTTGTGAAGCTGTGCTCATGGAAACCCATAGAACAGGTCCTAGATGCACAGCCAAACAGCAGCTTCTCCAGACAAACTGATAGAAACAGTTGAAGCTCCTGGTGCTTATTGGATGGTCAGATGGTCCTCTCTACTGGTGGTTTGTTGGGGGTGTCCTATGCCCGGTCACCTTGTGTGCCCCCCATCCACTGGTCCCAACACCTCCTAACAGTCTGGTCAGAATGGCCCGGTGGGGGACAATTCATCGATACGACCATCCAGCTCCTCACATCCAAATAATGTGCCCCTCTCAGACTCTGGTAACGGGTGAAATCTCTTCTCTGCGTCGTAGAGGCGTCTAGTGGCCAACAAGCTCTACAAGCGTAAGAAGAGGTCACTACACACAAGGAGGCTCCAAGAGCCTCTTATAGGCCAAGGGGGAACCACTTTTAGGGCCTCCGGTGACAGGACCGTCCACTTAATCATACCACAATTGTCATCATTTACAGATCTGCCTGAGATGGAACCGCAGGACGGGGTCTGCAGCAAAATTACAACTTCTTCTGGGGGCGGATTGTTTTCTAACAGAGTATATATGTAGACAGGTGAAAAAAATAAAAACTATTTTTTATTTTGAAAAAGTGAAATAAAACTCCACACACAATATCACTGCAATCATCATACCTCATCTAGTGATGCACCCTCTGGGGTCATTCACTTTCTGCTTTCTTTTCCATCTGGCCCAGACTGCCATGATGACTTAACCTGATAACAACTTGTCTCTGCAGAATCTCACAGATACACAGACATCTTTGACCCGTCCATTTTCTAGCCTCCTGCCTTTGTTTTTCATGCTTCTACATAATCTCCCAATTTATAGTGCCCCAAATAGTAATAGTATGCCTTTTTTTGTGCTCCCTGTAGGTCCCCGCATTGTGTAATTTTAGTGCCTCTACATAGTAATGTGCCCCCTTTTATGCCGCCTCTCAGTAATAATGCCCTTCATGGCCTCCGTTTAATAATAAAACACTGGTTCCTGATGGTCAGCACTGGGCACTGCTGCACTGGTTCCTGATGCTCAGCACTGGGCACCGCGGCACTGGTTCCTGATGCTCAGCACTGGGCACTGGCTCCTGATGCTCCGCACTGGGCACTGGTTGCTGATGCTCAGCACTGGGCACTGGTTGCTGATGCTCAGCACTGGGCCCCTTTGCACTGGTTCTTGATGCTCGGCACTAGCCACCACTGCACTGCTTCCTGATGCTCAGCACTGGGCACCGCGGCACTGGTTCCTGACGCTCACCACTGGCTCCTGATGCTCAGTACTGGGCACTGGTTGCTGATGCTCAGCACTGGGCCCCTTTGCACTGGTTCTTAATGCTCAGCACTAGCCACCGCTGCACTGGCTCCTGATACTCAGCACTGGTCACCGTGGCACTGGCTCCTGATGCTCAGCACTGGGCACTGGTTGCTGATGCTCAGCAGTGGGCCCCTTTGCACTGGTTCTTGATGCTCAGCACTAGGCACCGCTGCACTGGTTCCTGATGTTTAGCACTGGGCACTGCGGCACTGGTTCCTCATGCTCAGCACTGGGCGCTGGTTCCGGATGCTCAGCACTGGGCGCTGGTTCCTGATGCTCAGCACTTTGTGCTGGTTCCGGATGCTCAGCACTGGGCACTGGTTCCTGATGCTCAGCACTGGGCACTGGTTCCTGATGCTCAGCAGTGGGCCCCTTTGCACTGGTTCTTGATGCTCAGCACTAGGCACCGCTGCACTGGTTCCTGATGTTTAGCACTGGGCACCGCGGCACTGGTTCCTCATGCTCAGCACTGGGCGCTGGTTCCGGATGCTCAGCACTGGGCACTGGTTCCTGATGCTCAGCACTGGGCACTGGTTCCTGATGCTCAGCACTGGGCGCTGGTTCCTGATGCCGTCCATCATCAGGATGTTGTAAACACCTCCCAATATTACACCCTGATGCTGGATGACATCAGGACCCGGTACAGATCTGTCCAGAGCTGATCAAGGGTCGGGAGCGAGAAGAAGGATACTGTGCACAATTTATTGGCGTAATCGCATAAATAACGGCTGATTTTGTCTTTATGGGGTTTTTTGCTGCGCCTCGACCATATTTTTTGCCTTCCTCCCTGTAAGCAAGGCAAGAGCTCTACGCCACAAGTGACCGGCACTTAAATGGGTCGACTCCCTATGAAACCTGAAAGGTTTGGTAGCCTGATAGGTAACATGGCGGCAGTGGCGTGTAAACGTCTTTCCTGGCGGCTGGCCCCCCAGCCGTTATCTCGCCGAGCGCCTTCCCTCTATGTTGTAACAGACACGAGCCAGAGGAGCCGGCTGAATGGCGAGAGGTAAATTCTATGTTTTTCCGCTCGGCTGATCACAACCTCTGCTGGGTTTTTCTGGTGCAAGCAGCTGCAGGTGCCTCAAGTCAGCCAGATCTATTTGTCTGCAATGTCATCCATGTTTACTTGCGGCAGTGGACTTTAAATCCTGTCAGGATGCCAATCCGAGGGGCCGCCAGGCACTGCAGCTGACAGTCAAATCTGCACCGCCGAATCCTTCTTGTGGAAAAAAAGGCTAAAGAGGTTAATACACTCAAGAAAGGATGAACACGGCAGCTGCTGTGGCTTCTAATATTTAATGTCATTATCAAATAAAGTCCCAAGAAGTCTGCTGCCGGATGATGGGGGTAGAATCCCCTGCCGTGCCCCCGCCGTGCCCCCGGAGGAGCGCCGCCTCGGTTGGTACATAAGATGCAGATATTTGGGGGATTTTCATCTCCACTTTACAAAAGCCAGAACGCCTTATTTCCCTGTCCGCACGGCCGGACGCGGGTTGTTGGTGGCGCGGCGGGCTGTCGTTGTTATTGGTACCATTTGGGGGATCATTAATGTACCGTAGAACTTTGATGAGTTTATTTCTTTTTTCTGGCGTTCACTACGTGGTTAAAATGACGCAATAACTTTTTTCCGCGGGGCGGTTCGATTACAACGACTGTAATACCATATTACCAAAATTACGTATTTTAGGTGATTCTACTTTTGCACAAGAAAAACTTTTTTTTTTTTTAAAGAAAATGCAGTAACTTGTTTTTTGCATCAAAGACCCAGAAGGTTCTTATTATTGTCCACGGACGGAGATCTGTGAGGGGCCTATCTTTGTGTGGCAAGCTGCAGTAGCTCAAAAACTGCCTGTGATGATGTGGGAAGGGGTTAATATCAGTTCCTGTACGCAGCCGTTACCTGGTCATTATATGGCGGTATTATTTGATCGCCGTATGGCAGCATTAGTTTGGCCCTATTAGGCCTCAGTCACATGGATGTTTTGATGCACAAATTTTTGTGCGCATAACTGATGCGTTCAAAAATTTGCGTGACCAAAGCGGGCATCACGGCGGACAATCCGCAACTAGCAGCGCTTATCTGCTCAAAAAGAGCGCTACCCGCTATCCCCTGCTGCGGCTGTGACAGCTGCAGCAGGGGATTCCTTGGATGTGAAACCCCTGGATGCTGTCACATCCATGGGTTTCCCCTGTGGTCAGTGGGGCCGGCGGCAGCTGCAGCGACCCCATTGACATACAGAGAACATCGTGCTCCTCTGCTACAGCTGTGGCAGAGGATTCCTTCATCTCCGTGGGGAGTCCCATTGTCACTGAACACTGTAACAGCATGAATTCATGAATGCGTGAGTGCTGTCTCTGATTGGCTGAGCGCAGGGACCAATCACAGGCAGCTCTCAGCTGTCATTCAATAGCTGAGAGCTACCTCTGATTGGTCAAAGTGCTCAGCCAATCAGAGGCAGCCCTTTCAGCAGGCAGGGATTTTAAATCCCCGTCTGCTGAAAGCTCCTCAGAGCAGTGCAGGAGAAGAGCCGGCTGGATGTGGCTGAGCCCCGGCAGCTGCAGAGAGGTGAGTATACATTTTTCAAAATTTTTTACACGTTTTTGGATGGTTTTCAGGGAAGGGCTTATATTTTAAGCCGTTCCCCGGAAATCACTGCAGCGCTTGCCAGCAGCCCATTGCTTTCAATGGAGCCGGCTGTATTGAATTCAATGGGAGAACATCGCGCTCCTCTGCTACAGCTGTTACAGCTCTGACGGAGAATCACGATCTTCACTATATGTTCTCAATGGGCTCAGCGCTCCTATCGCCGGCCCCATTGAGCACAAGATGAAACCCCTAGATCCGCCAGCATCCAGAGGTTTCACATACACAAACACCGGTTTGCCGCAGTTACGTGTATTCTGCGAATCGGTGTCCTATAATTTTCGCCACATGCGTTTGAGCGCATGTAAGATTCACACATGTGACCGCTGACATTGAAAAGCATTGGTTCTATATAGATGCGGACCGCAAACGCAACTGACAGACGCGCGTACAAACGCCCATGTGACTGAGCCCTATGGTAGTATTATCTGAGCACTGCATGCTGGTATTCACATTGTGTGGTACTGCTATGTAAACAGCGTCATTATTTCTGGAGTGCCCTACATGATGATGGCGGCACTGTACCGCACTATTATGCAGATAACCTCATGGAAATGTTATTTGGCCCCCAAACAGCGCTAATATTTGGGTACTGCACTGTATCTGGCTATCTGTACATTGTAAGCCCGTACCATATGGGGGGTGAAGCTACCATTAGAAAGTACCACGCTTGGCACCAATCAAAGTGAGACGCGCCTGCCTACAGGCACTATTACAAGATCACAACAATGCAAATCACCACAGTGTCTAATAGCACACAAACCCCCAAAGCAGCTGTCGGAGTCGCTCTTCCTTCTGGAGGAGTCTTTGGTTTGGCTGACGTGACCTAATTTGCATACTTCTGTCCCATCAAGCATTGCCTGAAAGTAGGTTCTCCATATAGCTGCTGACTCTCTCCAATGAGCACCAGTAGCTCCCCTGAGCCGAGTCGAAGGCATCTCATCAACCAAATTCGTGGTAACCAGACGCAAGAACCCCAAAACTGCAGTTGGGTCGCTTTTCCTTTAGGGGGAAGCCTCAGGTTTGACAGACATGAACACAGCATCCATCAGTGTTCCCTGTAAGCAGAGCAGTAAGGGGTCTCGGCACTGGTTCCCTTTAACATGGGATGTCTGAAACTGCAGCAGATACTTATAGTGCCCAAATCGTCTCATAACATCCAGATACATGAAAGCACCTCAAAGAGTCCTCGGAAAAGACAAACGTTTGCCACCTTGATGTTCTTTGGGCTGAAAAGATGCTGGTAACAGCTGCGGTGGCCTGTGGCAGTGAAAGAGTTAATACCGCCATTCTTATTGACTAGGGATGAGATCTGTTAATTCCAACATTTCCTGGTAGTGAAAGGGTTAATATGAATATTCTTGGTGGTCCTGGGTGGTGAAGGGGTAAAACAAAGTGCATTGTGGCAACAGCTCATGGGCAGTGCAGTTATGCGCTTATGACCCTGCAGGTAAGAAGCGGCTACTGTCCTGCGCTGCTCACATCTCAGCGGCTGGTACAGGTGAGACGTCACACCAGGTGACCGCTAATAGAAGAGCTGACAAATCTACAACATGGAGGCGCACCCTCTGCAGAAGACTTCCCAGGTCACCGGTGTCTGGACCTGTAAGGACTCTGATTAGACTTCTGCCATGTGTGACATTCTCGCCTGCGGCGGTGCAGCTGAGAACCACTAGTGCTCCAAGAAACATGTCTGACTTATGTGTTATTCTCTATATTGTAAGGCGTTAACAACTGGGATCAGAGTTCTCTGATCTCAGCCATTACAACAGGACCCCAGTTGTCAGCACACGATTACCATAACATACAATCACATCAAACTGTTGGAACTACATACTTCTCGTGATGCAATAATACATCATGAAGCAGGAATGGATTAAAGGGTTTAGGAAATTAGCACCACACCTGTCCACAGCTTGTATCTGGCTAGACACTAGTGCTTCGTAGGGTTTTATAGTGCTCCACAGTGCTCCATAATACTTCGCAATGCTCCATAGTCCTTCTTATTGCTCCACAGTCCTTCATAGTGCTTCATGGCGCTCCATTGTCCTTTATTGTGCTCCATAGTCCTTCATAGTGCTCTGTAGTGCTTCATAGTCTTTCTTAGTGCTCCATAGTGCTTCATATTGCTTGATGATGCTCCATAGTCCTTCTTATTGCTCCACAGTCCTTCATAGTGCTTCATGGCGCTCCATTGTCCTTTATTGTGCTCCATGGTCCTTCATAGTGCTCTGTAGTGCTTCATAGTCTTTCTTAGTGCTCCACAGTGCTCCATAATACTTTGCAATGCTCCATAGTCCTTCTTATTGCTCCACAGTCCTTCATAGTGCTTCATGGCGCTCCATTGTCCTTTATTGTGCTCCATAGTCCTTCATAGTACTCTGTAGTGCTTCATAGTCTTTCTTAGTGCTCCATAGTGCTTCATATTGCTTGAGGATACTCAATAGTCCTTCATACTGCTCGATAGTGCTCAATGATGCCCTATATTCCTTTATAATGTTCCATAGTGCTCCATAGCACTTCATAGTGCTCCACAGTTCTACATAGTGCTCCATAGTCCTCCATAGTGCTTCATAGTGCTCATAGCCCTCCATAGTGCATTATAGTCCTTCATAGTGCTCTGTAGTGCTTTATGGCACTTCATAGTGCTCCATAGACTTTCATAGTACTCCATAGGGCTCAATAGTGCTCCATAGTCTTTCCTAGTGCTCCATAGTGCTTCATATTGTTTGATTATGCTCCATAGTCCTCCACAGTCCTTCATAGTGCTCAATAGTACTCCATAGTTCTTCATAGTGCTCCATAGTGCTCGATGATGCTCGATATTCCTTTATATGTTCCATAGTGCCCCATAGCGCTTCATAGTGCTCCATAGTCCTCCATAGTGCTCCACAGTTCTGCATAGTGATCCTTAGTCCTCCATAGTCCTCTATAGTACTTCATAGTACTCCATAGCCCTCCATGGTGCTCATAATCCTCCATAGTGCTTTATAGTGCTCAATGATGCTTTATAGTCTTTCATAGTGCTCTGTAGTGCTTCATAGCAGTTCACAGTGCTCCATAGTCCTCTATAGTGCTCCATAGTTCTACATAGTGCTCCATAGTCCTCCATAGTGCTCCATAGTCCTCTATAGTGCACCATAGTGCTTCATAGTCATCCATAGTGCTTTAGAGTGCTTCATAGTGCTCATTGATGCTTCATAGTCCTTCATAGTGCTCCATAGTGCTCGATGACGCTCCATAGTCCTCCACAGTCCTTCATAGTGCTCCATAGTGCTTCATAGTGCTCCATAGCCTTCCATTGCACTTCATAGTGCTCCATAGCCCTCCACAATGCTTTATAGTACTTCATAGTACTTCATGATGATGATCTAAAGTCCTTTGAAGTACTCTGTAGTGCTTCGTAGCACTTCATAGTCCTTTGTAGTGCTCCACAGTTCTACATAGTGATCCTTAGTCCTTCAAAGTCCTCCATAGTGCTCCATAGCCCTTCATAGTGTTCATAGCTGTCTATAGTGCTTTATAGTGCTCGAAGATGCTTTATAGTCCTTCATACTGCTCCATAGTGCTCCATATCACTTTATAGTGCTCCATAGTCCTCCAGAGTTCTACATAGTGGTTCATAGCTGTTAATAGTGCTGTATAGTGCTCCATAGTGCTCAATGATGCTCTATAGTCCATACTGCTCCATAGTGCTCCATAGCCCTTCATAGTGTTCATAGCTGTCCATAGTGCTTTATAGTGCTCAAAGATGCTTTATAGTCTTCAAAGATGTTTATAGTCCTTCATACTGCTCCATAGTGCTCCATATCACTTTATAGTGCTCCATAGTCCTCCATAGTTCTACATAGTGGTTCATAGCTGTTAATAGTGCTGTATAGTGCTCAATGATGCTCTATAGTCCATACTGCTCCATAGTCCTCCATAGCACTTTGCAGTGCTCTATAGTCCTTCATAGTTCTACATAGTGCTCTATAGCCCTCTGTAGTGCTTTATAGTGCTCAATGATGCTCTATAGTCCTTCATAGTGCTTTGTAGTGCTTCATAGCACTTCATAGTCCTCCATAGTTCTACATAGTGATCCATAGTCCTCCGTAGTGCTTCATTGTGCTTCATAGTGCTCCATGGTGCTCCATAGTGATCAATGATGCTCTGTATTCCTTTATAATGTTCCCTAGTGCTCCATAGCGCTTCATAGAGCTCCATAGTCCTCCATAGTGCTCCATAGCCCTTCATAGTGTTCATAGCCCTCCATAGTGCTTTATAGTGCTCAAAGATGCTCTATAGTTCTTCATACTGCTCCATAGTGCTCTATATCACTTTATAGTGCTCCATAGTCTTCCATAGTTCTACATAGTGGTTCATAGCCCTCGATAGTGCTTTATAGTGCTCCATTGTGCTCGATGATACTCTATAGTCCATACTACTCCATAGTGCTTCATAGCACTTTACACTGCTCCATAGTCCTGCATAGTTCTACATAGTGCTCAATGATGCTCTATAGTCCTTCATAGTGCTTCGTAGTGCTTCATAGCGCTTCATAGCGCTTCATAGTGCTCCATAGTTCTACATAGTGATCCATAGTCCTCCGTAGTGCTCCATAGTGCTTCATAGTGCTCCATAGTCCTCTATAGTGCTCCATTGTGCTTCATAGTGCTCCATGGTACTCCATAGTCCTTCATAGTGCTCCATAGTGCTCGATGCTGCTCTGTATTCCTTTATAATGTTCCCTAGTGCTCCATTGTGCTTCATAGTGCTCCATGGTACTCCATAGTCCTTCATAGTGCTCCATAGTGCTCGATGCTGCTCTGTATTCCTTTATAATGTTCCCTAGTGCTCCATAGCGCTTCATAGAGCTCCATAGTCCTCCATAGTGCTCTATAGCCCTTCATAGTGTTCATAGCCCTCCATAGTGCTTTATAGTGCTCAAAGATGCTCTATAGTTCTTCATACTGCTCCATAGTGCTCTATATCACTTTATAGTGCTCCATAGTCTTCCATAGTTCTACATAGTGGTTCATAGCCCTCGATAGTGCTTTATAGTGCTCCATTGTGCTCGATGATACTCTATAGTCCATACTACTCCATAGTGCTTCATAGCACTTTACACTGCTCCATAGTCCTGCATAGTTCTACATAGTGCTCAATGATGCTCTATAGTCCTTCATAGTGCTTCGTAGTGCTTCATAACGCTTCATAGTGCTTCATAGCGCTTCATAGTGCTCCATAGTCCTGCATAGTGCTTCAAAGTGCTCCATATTCCTCCATAGTGCTTTAAAATGCTTCATAGTGCCCAGTGATGCTCCATAGTCCTTCTTCATGCTCCATAGTGTTTTATAGTACTCGATAATGCTGCTTGGTCCTCCATAGTCTTCCACAGTGCTCCATAATGCTTCATAGTGCTCTATATTCCTTCATAGTGCTTTATAGTGCTCCATGCTACACTACAGTGCTTCATAGTCCTCCTTGGTTCTTAATGGTGCTCCATAGTGCTGCGGGCTGTTCTGCAGTTCTAGTAATGCAGTGTGTTGTCACATGACAAAACTGTCAGGGTTTTATTTAGAGGAAATAAGGCAAAGCCTTTTTTTATCTCTTTTTCTCCCACTGAAGCCAATGAATTAAGGTCACTATAAGATGGCACTCACAATCGCACACCCTGGAGGCGCCACTTTGTACCCCCCAAAAATACAAAGAACCTTACAGGTGGTGATGCGTCGTAACCAAGCTGGATGGTAATGACCACCGGAGATTTCTAATATCCCCCAGTAACTTGAACAAGTGTTCTTGATAGGACTGGCAAGTCCACAAATGTGTCGGTATTTTACATCTCACGTCCCAGTAAAGAAGTAGTCATTTCAAATTAATTAGTAACCTGCAAGAATTAACTTGAAGGAAAAATAATGTCCACAGATCACACGGGAGGAAAGACATCATCATGTGACTCTGTTGGTCCATTGAAGACGTTAAAAGGTCATTACGTTTAGTTGGTAGGTGGCGAGCGGGTGAAGGAAACGTGACTCATGGAAGGAAAAGAAAACACTGTTACCAGGTTTTATTTCTTCAGCCGGAATTTGAACTTGAGTGGCAGATAAGACGTTGAGTGAACGGCTGCTGTATGCTGGAGAATGTGCAAACAGCGCAGAATGCACCTTATGTAGTCAAGAAGTGGATGCAGCCAGAAAACTCTAGGCAGCATAGATCTAAGCCTTGAGTGCCATTCATCCAGACCCCACAGTAAGGGCCCATGTACACTTATCACATATCTGTTGCATGGGGCCATGATAAGCTATCCATAGACTGCTGCAATATCTCTATGGGCCTCTGATTACATATCAAAGCACAAAAGGGCTCCTCTGTATGAATCAGGAAGAATAAGGCCTTAATACAGAGTCATTCTCCCCAAAAGGAATTGCTTCAAGGGCAGGAAGCAACATCTAACGGAAGCACCATATGGCGGCACACCTAGTCCATACAGGCTGGGACTTGTAGGAACTCTGTAAGCAGGGTGAAGTAACCCATCTCAGTGTTTGTATGTATGTTTGCAATGTCTTGTAATGTTTCTTTATTGTTATGTTATTGAGCTCTGTACCTTTAAGCTGGGGATGCTTTGGACACTCATGTATCATGTATGACCTGGGTGCAATGTGTAGTGGCCTAGAAGGCCCTCCAGAATAGTCACAATCATTTGTCCTGTAACACCTAGCTATGTGCTCCTAGGAGAAATAGAAGGTGCTGTACGTTGGAGAAACCCTGTTTCCCCCTTTCGTCTCAAGCTACAGCTAAACTGCTTGGCAACAGCTGGCTGCTTATTGGCTGCTTGTCATGCTATCACTGATTGGTGAAGTCAGATGGTCTGATGGTCCAGAGTGGGAAAATATCAGGGCAAGGCAGGATGTGAGGGTGAGGTGTGGACAGAAAGTGCAGGAATTGGACAGGAAGAGAAGGCAGTTGCAGTTAGAGTCGGGAGAAGGCAGTCGGAGGAGGAGGACGTGCAGGAAGAGTTCTGTAGTGATAGCAGAGATATCGTGTCCTTGAGTGAGGAAGCCAGGATTCACCAGCTTCTTCATCAGCAGCAGTGTGGAGGAGAAAGTTTGGGACCTGTTCCACTAAAACAGGGAGCTACACAAACCCGGTGAAGTCAAAGCCAGGGAAAGTAAAGACGCCCATCTAAAAGTCTACTTCTTTAACTGCGTTATAATCTTCCAGTAACCCCAACAGAAAACTGTGGGAATTCTACTGAGTAACCTCTAGAGTCAAATAGAGAGAGTGTGAGCCTTGAAGGTTAAATTGCATCATATTGAAGTCAACTGTGCATCAATGTTTATTCTGCTTCAAAGTAATATCTCCGCTAACTTCTGCAAGACCGCCATTGTTGTTATTGTTGCATTAGAAAACAAGCTGAAGTAAAACTGTGCACTTCCAGTTTACTGAATCAAAGCTACCAGGATTCTTGTCAGTTAATCTGCCATTAACTATTGGAGTCCCAAATGAAGTGCTGGCATCACGTGACAAACCACCATAAGAAACCATTCATTACCAAACCCTTTTGCCACTGTCCGGCGACCGAGCCAGGCACCTTGCCGCTATTACCGGGAGAGATTGCAAAGCCACCCGTGACAACCATCTTTTTTCCCTGTAGTCTCCCCCACTTTGGCACCCCCGCTCGTACGCTGCAGACTCGAGCTTTGGCATCACGAGTAGGATACAAACGCCTCTGTGCCACATACATGTGGTTGCAGTAATGCAAAAACTTAAAAGAACCGCATCCAAAAGGAACTGACTGTTTAAAAATGTTGGACAGAGAAGTAAATCAACCAACAGGCGCTTGCTAATGCTCCAGTAGCTGCCCCGGACCCCGCGCTTGCTGCCGCTCCAGTTGCCGCAGCGTCTGCAGATGTTGCTCAGATAGGCCCTGGCGCATCTGGTTCCGCGCCATTAACCATGCCGTACTGTCTAGGTGCTCCATGGCTGCCCAAGTATAATGAAGTGAGATATACCCTCCGAGATTTCAGGGGAAAGATGGGAGCTGTATTTAGATTATATCCACTAGGAGCAGAACAGAAAGTTGAGATCCTAATGGGACAGTTAGAAGGAGCTGCAGCTAGAGAGGTAAAAACATGGCGGCGTGAGCAGAAACGGACAGTGGAGGATATGTTTGAGCATTACAAGCTATATTTGATATGTGTGAGATAAAGAAGAGGTTCTTTAATAAGAAGCAGAAGGTGGGTGAGACGCTGCGAGAATATGCATGGTCCTTGCAGGAGGATATGAAGGTGGTAATACCCTAAAGAAGCCGATGGCGCCGACCAGGCTCCGAGGGAACAGTTTATAGAAGGCTCTTTAATGGAAACCCTTAGAAGTCAACTTAAAGTGTTGTCTGTACAGCATCCGGATAGTGGTTTTCTTAAATTCAAAGAGATGGCTATTCAGTTCTGGATACGGGGCCTGAGACCGCTGAGGGGGAGGAGTCTAAGCACTACATGTCCCGCCCCTGCAAGTGTAACATATATCGGCAGGCTAAACAGTCTAGTGATCCTACTAATGAGCCCCTGCTAGATAGGCAGCGGCAAATGGCAGAACTAACCCGCAGCGTGGTGGCTCTGTGTAACAAGCTGAGTGAGCTAGAGGGCCAGAATACATCGCCTCAGCCACGAGTCCCTGAATGCAGGCTACCGCCTGGACCGCCCCAACCTACCAGAAGTTACTCGTGTGCACCCCGGCCATTTTGTGATCATTGTCGCCAATATGGGCACGAGATTAATACTTGTTACGCTTTAAATGGGCGACACCTGGGAAGAAGGACCGTACCCCAGGAGGACAAGCATTAGGTCCACAACTCTCTAAAGGGATATCTAAATACAGAGGCCCCCGTCCAGAAGTAACTTTGTATGTGGATGGTATGCCTTGGACCGCGTTGCTAGACACCGGATCACAGGTGACCACCATAAGAAAAATTTGCCAACCCGCAGAGTCATGTGGGCAGAGCCCATGTATAAGATGTCAGAGCAGTTATAGTTCCCCCTGAGTCTGAATTCATCTTGCGGTGCCAGACATGTCCCAGCCCTTATGGTCGTCAGTATGAGGCCTTAGTGGAGCCCATACCTATGGACAGACATCTGTTCTTAATGGCTGCTTGGAGATTAGCTACAGTCAAAGATGGGAGAGTTCTGAACCCTCTCCTCAATATCGTTAACATCTCTATCCAATTAAAAAAATACTCGGCTGTTGTGCAAGTGTCATTACTATCCCCTGATGATGCCTTAGACAATGAGAAACAACGTGTCCAGCATCCACTCAGACAAATCCAAGTAATTCTCAACCCTGGCTGAATGATCTTCAAATAGGGGATACTCAAACGTCTGTCACCCAAATTTAAGGTGTCAGAGATGTTACTATAGAGATGCAAGCTGCCTTTAGTCAACATAGCATGGACTTTGGCAAAGTGAAAGGCATCTCCCATACGATACCCACCAATGCCCATGCTCCCATCAAGCAAAGGTACAGACTAGAGATGAGCGAGCACGCTCGGATAAGTCAGTTTCTCGAGCGAGCCTCCCTCTTCTCTAGTACAGACCTATTCCCCCGTCATCTTATTAACCGGTGAAAGACATGATTAAAGAAATGAAGGAAAATCAGATTATTAGATAGAACTATAGCCCCTGGGCTGCCCCATATGTATTGGTTAAAAAGAAAGATGGGGGCATCCGTTTCTGCGTGGAATATCGCAAGTTGAATAATGTTACTCATAAGGATGCTATCCATTTCTATGCATAGAGAAGTCTTTAACAGCCTTGGGTACTACCGCCTACTCTCCACTCTAGACTTAACCAGCGGTTATGGGCAGATGCTTAGGAGTGAGCTAGATAGAGAGAAGACTGATTTCACCACTCCTATGAGGCTCTTTGAGTTTATCTGCATGCCTTTCTGTCTTTGCCACGCCCCAGGAACCTTTCAGAGTTTAATGGAGAGATGCTTAGGTCACAAAACTTTCTTTTGTATCTAGATGACGTCATTGTCTATTCAAAAAAATTATGAGGACCACCGCCAGCATCTTGGAGAAGTGTTCCTAATTCTAGTGGATCATGGCCTAAAGATCAAGCCTCCTAAATGTGACTTGCTCCAAACTAAAGTACGCTATCTTGGGCACATTCTTAGTGCTGAGGGCATGTATCCTGAGTCTGAGAAGGCTAACACAGTCAAAAACTGGCCTACCCCTACAACACTTAAAGACATCAGAAGTTTTTTTAGGTTTTGTTGGCTACTACCGTAGATTCATACCTATGTTTGCCCAAATAGCCACCCCCCTACAGGAAGTTCTGAAAGGACACTCAAAATATGGTTTACAGAAGACCACTGCCCATAAACTGGGAAATTGAACAAGAACTAGCATTCCAGACTCTCAAGGAAAAATTAATCACCCCTCGTATCCTTGTGTATCCAGATTATGCTCTTCCCTTCAATCTTTATACAGATGCAAGCTTTAAAGGGTTAGGCACGGTGCTCAGTCACGTCCAAGAAGGCAAGGAAAGAGTACTTGCCTAAGCTAGTTGCTCGCTTAAAAGGTCCGAAAGAAATGACCAAAGTTATAGTTCATTTAAATTAGTATTCCTTGCGCTATTTTGGGCAGTGACCGAGAAGTTCAAAGATTGCCTAGCAGCTGCAACCTTCATCGCCTATACTGACCATAATCCAGCGGCTCATCTCAATTCAGCCAAACCCGAAACCGGGATTGCTCTCCAGACTTGCAAACCAGTGTCAAATATAGAGCTGGAAAGACCAATGCCAATGCTGATGCTCTCTCTAGGTTATCTGAAGCAGTTTGACTACTCCCCGGAGGAATATCAGTGGGAAGAAATAGAAATGCCTAATTTTGCAGCTCATCAAGCACAACAAAGTTGCTACCTGTCGTCTAACAACTCCAATTTTTCACCAGAATTTACAGACACCCTTAAAAGATGGTTCCTGTTGCAACAGGATAGTGGGGCTTATGGTGAATTACAAGAACATCTAGTATCTGGAGCTATTCCTAAAGGAATCCTTTGTAAATCTTCTGACCCAGAGTTACAACAGTTATGGAGACAAAGAAAGAGACTTTTCCTCAAAAAGAACCTTATATTCTGGAGTTCTACTGATCTTGCCTCTGGAAATCATGTTAATCAAATCCGAATTCCTTGCAGGGATGCCAACAAAGTACTGTTAGCTTACCATGATCAATCTGGACACTTCAGAGTGCACAAAACAGAAGCTATCATCTGCCAGAGATTTTACTGAATTGGCATGCACAATGATATTGAAAATAAGAGAGATGGAATAAATCCTCCACAGCGCCACCTATTGGAAGGCAGCATTCCTTCAAGCCAAAGTCAGACTTTTTATACAAGCCTTGTAACAATGACTGGGAATTAAAAGCAAAGCCAGAATCCATGTACAGACAGCTGTTTCAGGGTTTTTGCCCTTCATCAGTGTGCAGTAGGAGTCTGGCTTTGCTAGTGAGAGGCCTGGGATGGGGGTCAGAAACGCTATATGGTGAGCACCTAGATGGTGAGTGAGGAGACTCAAAAAGCCATTCTTGCTCCTCTTGGTAATATGCAAATAAGGAAGATGGAATAATACCTCCACAGTGCCTATTGGAAGGCAGCATTCTTTCAAGCCAAAATCAGACTCTTTATACAAGCCTTGCAACAAAGACTGGGAATTAAAAGCAAAGTCAGACTTCATGTACAGACAGCTGTTTCAGGGTATTTGTCCTTCATCAGTGTTCAGTAGGAGTCCAGACAGAGCTAAGAATGACCAAAGGGCTACTCTACATATCATTGTTGCTACCAAACCTCTTGAACTTTTAACAATTGACCATCTCAAAGTAGAGACCAGCACATCCAGCTATAGTTATGTTCTCACTCTCATCGACCACTACACAAAATACGCTGTGGCTGTCCCCATAAAATACTTAACTGTGAAAACTACAGCAGCGTGTGGAAACACTTTATCCTGAACTATGGAGACCCAGATAAAATATTGTCAGACAGAGGTTCTGCCTTCGAATCGCAATTATTCCAAGAACTTTGCGATGTCTACCATTGTAAAAGATTGCGAACTACAGCGTACCATCCTCAGGGAAATGGCTTGTGTGAAAAAGCTAACCAGACCATCCTAGAATTGTTGAGAACTATTCCTCAAAGTCAAAGAGCCCATTTGCCAACATTGCTACCTGAATTGATCTATACCTACAACAATACTCCACACTGCTCAACTGGCTACGTACCATATTATCTCAGATTTGGTCAAAAAGGAAGATTACCCACTGATCTCAAGCTAACAATACAAGTCTCAGACGACACCAATCCTATGCCAAAAACAGAATGGGTTCAAGACCATGAGCATCGCCTCAAAGAAGCCCAAGACATAGTAGACACTTGTTTAGTAAGAGTACAAGAAAAGCAATCCAGAGACGTCAACAAAAATGCCCATGGCAAAGATCTTCATGTAGGAGACCTCGTATGGTTGAAGAAAGAACGTTGTACAGGGAAATTAGATTCCAGATGGGAATTGCAGCCTTATACCGTGGTAACTATAATCTCCACTGAAAGAGGACTGCATCGTGTAGCACATCCCAATGGAAATAACCAAGTGATACATGGAAATCGTTTGAAAATGTGCTTGGCCCCACCTTCATCACCCGTATCTACTGATTCAGGAACAGAAGAGATTGAGACCGATTCAGAGACAGAGATGGATAAAAGTCAAGACACTAGATGTCCTTCAGCCTTTGACTTTAAAAATGAAATACTGTGGTACCAAAATCCTTTTGCCAGATTGTTGTATCAACGACCATCATCTGTTCCACCATCACCAACTTCATCCTCAGTTCCAGCATCAGACTTACCCCAATCATAACCAGTGACAATTGCACCAACGCCCAGAAGAAGACTTTCTGGAATACCAGTCCTAAGAAGATCCACCAGAGTCACTCATGGACATCTACCCCGGTGGCTGTAGGATTAACTTTACTACAACTGATTTATTGAATCCCATGGATTATGAAAAACCATTAATTTATTAAACTTCAGCAACCAAGATTTGTGCCCTGAGAGACTTTCCAGTGTGTTACAGTTTGCAACGTTCAAGTCATGTGCCTCAAGAGACTTCTGGATGATTCCGAAAAGTTTTATTATTGTTTATTTTGTTTTGATTCCTCACTTCTAAGCTGTCATTTCTCAGAGACACTGGACTTCCTGCACCGCACAAAGGTTTGCCAAGCTGAAGCTAAATGTCATATCGCATGTTTCTTTTACAGGTCATATCATGCATATGGGTTCTTTAACAGGACTAAAAAATATTTATGTGCAGTGAATTTCTGCCCTTAGAGGTTGTACAGTAGATGCTCAAAAACATCATTTACTGCATTACTATGTTTTATGCAAAAACTACATCAACGCTACTAGGACTCATGTCAAGTATTTTGCCATTACCTATTGGAGTCCCGGATGAAGTGCTGGCGTCACGTGACAAACCACCATTAGAAACCATTCTTCACAAAACCCTTTTTGAAACCGTGTGGTGACTGAGCCATTGCTGGGAGAGATTGCAGAGCCACCCATGACAACCATCTTTTTTCCCTGTGGTCTCCCCCACTTTGGCACGCCCCACTCGGACACTGCAAATGGACACCTCGCCCAGGACAGAGGCAGGACTGTGTCTACACTTGACGAATGGGAAACGCAGTTCTGCAGTAAAACCGATATTCAGCAAAGGAAAACACAAAATAAGTGGGAAAACTGACCCTTGTCCTAACTGGGAATGGTCCCTACCTAACAGCAGATTGACTGCTCTGATAAGTGCAAACATGCTGAACGCCTCTCGCCTGCTACCTGACCCTAACAGGATCACTGCATTTGGACCAGAGCACATCTTAAGTGAAGCTGCTTGTTGGTCGCGATGGTGTTGTGGACTCAATAGCGACCTCCTCTCCTATGAATGCACCTTTTCCCGAACCGTTGAGTCCACTCCCGCCAGAGGAGATGTTAGTTCTTGGTAGAGGAGGCTATGCGTCCCGAACCCTCAGAAGACTGACACACCGGACCTGCTTCCAGTCTTACAACTCTATGTGCCACCGCAAAGGATTTACTAATGTCGCTTTTCCGTGTGCATGTCCCCAAAGAGAGGAAAAAGGACGATTGTAATAATCTAAATCAATGGACTCAGGCCTTTGGGGAGATGAGTGACAACCTTGACTGCCAGGGCATAACTATAAGGGGTGCAGAGCAGAGGCATTACCTGTAGCTCCTGGGCCCCAATGCAAAAATAGCTACAGGCCCACAGCTATAATGTGACATTCATAATGCTGGTATCTTCATATGTAGCGGATGGGCCGTTTGGCCCCCTCAGGCACCAAGGTCTGGGCTCATCTGCTACCCCTGCATTGTCCCCTGTAGCTACACCCCTAGTGTAGAAGCTGCAGTAACACCCGGACAGGCCCCATAGGTTCCACTCAGTTGTTTTAATGGTAAATACTATGAATGATGTCTAATATTTGAAAAACCCTGTTAAAGATTGGTGGGGGTTCAAAATCTAGGAACCCCATTAATCAACCATTGCAGAAGCCGCTTTGCACCGTAACTAGCGCAGATCCATACACTGTGCAGTGGCCGGCAATGGTACTACAACGTCAGTTCCATTCACATAAATGAGCCTGCAGTACCAATCCAGGCGTCTGCACAGTGTATGGCATTGTACTAGATCCCTGCAAACAATTCTTCAGTAGGGCTGCTAGAGGTCGAGCCCCCACAAACCCACCCCCACCCCCACCCCCACCCCCCACCAGTCTGATATTACTGAACTTTCTGGAAATCAATAGTATAATCCTCGGAAACACTTTTAAGTTATACAGTTGTGACCAAAAGTCCTGAGTCTGACTCAAATTTTGGTTTTCACACAGTTTGCTCTTCAGTGTTTTAGAACTTTTAGTCGTTTGTTTCTATGGTAACTGAAGTACAATTAAAAGCATTTAATAAGTTTTAATACTTTTATTGACAAAAGTCAAGTTTAGGCAACGATTCAATATTTACAGTGTTGACCCTTATTTTTGAAGACTTCTGCACTTCGCCCCCACATGCTGGATATCAGCTTCTGGGCCAAATCCCGATGGAAGACAACCCATTTTTCCTAACCAGTGCTTGCTTATCACAAGTTATGTGTTTTTTGTTTATCTACCTGCTTTTTGAGGATTGACCACAGGTTCAATGGTATTGAGATCTAGGGAGTTTTCTGGCCAGGAGCCCAAAATGTTAATGTTTTCTTCACCGAGTCACTTAGTCATCACTTTTGCCTTGTGACATGGTACTTCATCATGCTGGAAAAAGCATTGTTCATCACCACATTGCTGCTGGATGGTTGGGAGACATTTAAACTATCAGGAGATTTGGCCTCCAATACCCCCTCTATGCTGATGACACCCAGCTATACACCTCTGCCCGTGACATCTCTGCACCTTTACTCCAAAACATCACTAACTGTCTGTCCGCTGTCTCTAACACCATGTCCTCTCTCTACCTAAAACTAAACCTCTCTAAAACTGACCTGCTGGTATTTCCACCCTCCACTAACCGACCTCCTCCTGACATCTCCATCTCAGTGTGTGGCACCATAACTCCCAGCATGCCTGCTGCCTTGGGGTCATATTCGATTCTGATCTCTCCTTTACCCCCTACATCCAATCTCTGGCCCGAACATGTCAGCTGCACCTCAGGAACATCGCAAGAATCCGCTCTTTTCTCACTGTGGACACGCTAAAAACGCTCACTGCTGCCCTCATCCACTCCCGGCTCGATTATTACAACTCGTTCCTGATCGGCCTCCCCTGCACCAGACTCTACCCTCTCCAATCCATCCTGAATGCGGCAGCCAGGCTCATCTTCCTGTCCAGGCGCTACTCAGACGCCTCTGCCCTGTGCCAGTCACTGCACTGGCTGCCCGTTAAATACAGAATTCAATTTAAACTCACTACCTTCATCCACAAAGCCCTCCACAGTGCAGCGCCCCCCTATATTGTATCCCTCATCCACAGCGCTGCGCCCCCCTATATCGCCTCCCTCATCTCAATCCATCACCCAGCCCGGGCTCTCCGCTCTGCTAACGAAACCAGACTGAGCGCCCCTTTAATTCGAACTTCTCATTCCCGCCTCCAAGACTTCTCCAGAGCAGCACCGGTCCTCTGGAACGCACTACCAAAGGCTACCCGAGCAATCCAGGACTCGCAGAACTTCAGGCGTGCTCTAAAAACGCACCTCTTCAGCCAGGCATACCGCATTCCCTAAACAAACCTCTCTGTACTCCGCCTGATAACATGCTCCCTGACCTACTGACTGCAATCCCTGCTAGCCATCATAAACCGCCCCTGCAGTCATACCGATTCTGCCGTCACACGGCTAAATGTCTGACCATTGTCTATGTGTATAGCATCCCTCACTCTCCACCTCGCCATACCGGGCACATCTCCACCCTGCCATACCGTGCACATCTCCACCTCCCCATACCGTGCCCATCTCCACCTCGCCATACTGCGCACATCTCCCCCTCTCCATACCGTGCACATCTCCAGCCCCTTTACCTTCTGTATCACCCCATTACTTGTAGTATGTAAGCTCGTTGGAGCAGGACCCTCACCCCTACTGTTTCCATCAGCTGATTACTATATGTAACCGTGGTTCTGTAATGTTTGTATTTTGTCTTCCTGTATCCCCCTGTCCATGTAAGCGCTGCGGAATATGATGGCGCTATACAAATAAAGTTTATTATTATTATTATTATTACTCCTGCATGGTTGGGAGACGTTACTCTTTAATGGTTGGGAGACGTTGCTCCTGGGTGGTTGGGAGAAGTTGCTCTTGGATGGTTGGGAGATGTTACTCTGGGATGGTTGGAAGAAGTTGCTCCTGGGTGGTTGGGAGAAATAAAACTTTATTCGTCCTACACATTACAGAGCTGCACCCGCTTCTTCATCAGGCCATTTACAGGATACAACAACAGGAGCGGGGGCATCTGAAAAAGAGCGGGTACTGGGTGTGTAACGTCACTGCTGGAACAGCCACTCCGAGGGCAGTAGTGTTATACAGTGCAAGAGACGCAACGTGTTACAAACAATGAAAAAAAGATAACATATTGTTAATTAACAGTATATATTAAGCTAATAAGATGAAATGTGAACTAAAATGGCACATGTAATAACAAATAAAATCACGAGGCAATCCATTACTAATAAAAGCACAATATTAAGAAGTGTATGAAGGAGCACTATACACCCAGCCCGTAAATATGCCACACATGCATGCCAATATAATCAATAGTTATATATAAAAGTACAAACATTCATATATGCATGCATACAAAGTATATACAGATATATATACATGGCTGAATGAAATGGCATGGTCAAAATAGGGGGCATACATAAATAAGGGAAATAAGGTGAAATGCAGAAAATTCTGAAATAGTGATAGGAAATTAGCTTAAAAGAGCCTACGAGTCTGATAATATAATAGTAATGGTGTAAACGGGAGGGGAGGAAAGAGGAGGAAGATAAGTCCAAATATATGTCCAAAGGTAATATTCCAGAGCCAGGAGGAAAATGGGCACTTGCAAATACCTATTAATGTCCACATCCTTGAAATATGTTCTGATTTGGAGAAATCCATCTATCAGGACCTCCTGTTCCCAGACTGGTGGCTCTCCCTGTTGAGCCATCCAGGCCTCTGGACAAAGTCTTCTCCTCTGCCTGCTACTACCACAAGACTAACCGATACTTCCCTCCTGACAGCAAGGAGAGTCTAGTGCGGGAAAGGCCAATGAGCAGTGATTTGCAGTAGTCGAGTCAGGAATGGATGAGGGCGACCACGAGTGTCTTTAGCGTGTCCGTGGTGAGGAACCGACAGATTTTAGCTATATTTCTGAGGTGCAGGTGGCATGTTCAGGCCAGAGATTGGATGTGGGGGCTGAAGGAGAGTTCCGAATCCAATGTGACCCCTAGGCGGTGGGCATGCTGTCTCGGGAATATGGTAGTGCCAGCTACTGATATGGAGATGTTGAGGGGAGGTCGATTGGTAGAGGGTGGAAAAACGAGGTCAGTTTTTGAGAGGTTAAATTTGAGTAAAAGGGAGGACACGGTGTTAGAGACAACAGACAGACAGTTGGTGATGTTTTGGAGAAACGGTGCAGAGATGTCATGCGAAGAGGTGTATACCTGGGTGTCATCAGAATAGAGGTGATGTTGGAGGCCAAGTATGCAAATGGTTTGTCCGATTGGGGCCATATTGATAGAGAAGAGAAGGAGGCCAAGGACTGAGGCCTGGGGGACCCCAACAGTGAAAGGGAGCAGGGAGGAGATACAGCCAGCAAAGGAGACGCTGAAAGAGCAGTCAGAGAGGTAGGAGGAGAACCAGGAGAGAGCAGTGTCCTTTAAGCCAATGGAGCAGAGCATAGTGAGAAGGAGGTCATGGTCAACAATGTCACATGAGGGCAGTTTCGTTGGCGTGTAGAGGGCGGAAACCGGACTGAGGGGGTCAAGGAGACAGTTGTCAGAGAGGAAGCGTGTGAGGCATGAGTAGACTAAGTGTTCTAATAATTTGGAGATGAAGAAGAGGTTGGAGATGGGTCAGTAGTTGGCAAGGGTCCGTGGGGTTGAAGGTCGGTTTCTTTAGCAGAGGGGATATAATGGAATATTTGAAAGAGGAGGGGAAAATACCAGAGGTTGAAGATGGTGGTGAGTTGGGTAATGACTGCCGGGGAGAGGGACCGGAGGAAGTGAGGGGGAAGAGAGTCGCTAGCGCAGGTGGTGGGGCGAGCAGCAGAGAGCAATCTGGAGACTTTTTGCTCTGTTGTTGGTTCAAGTATAGATAGTGATGGAGGCTGAAAAGGCCGGGATCGGGGCTAGCCATGCAATGTTTGGGGAATTCTTTACGGATAATTTCAATTTTTTGTCTTTGAAATGTGCATCTAGCACTGAGGTCTGTCATGGCAGCCTGTTCTCTGGGCTGAGGAGGGAATAGAAAGTGTCAAAAGAAATAGAATTGTTTGGCGTGGTGGAGAGTGAAGTTGTAGGTTTTGAGCATAAATCTGAAGTGGAGGAAGTCTGAGAGCTGTTTGGCTTTACACCATTGACAAAGACTACAGTTTGTAGTGGAAACCTCCCAATTTTTAATGTTTATGAAGAAATAAAAATACACCCTGGTGGATGTTTTCTACTTGCACCAATATCCCGCTGCCCTTTATATATCTATTTATCCGTTGTATCTGGGATGGCATCCTGCCCATTGTGGGGCGCGCATTGGGACTCGCTCCCCTAAAGAGCTGTTTGGACGTGTGGGGAGTGCTGCTGATCCAAAAGTATCTTCTGGATTTACACCTCAGTCATTCAGCACATCTGGAGCACCACTGGATGAAGCGCGTTTGGGGTGTGAGGCAGGGTTGTCATGATCTGCGGTTTACGGCTCTGGTCAAGGGGGGTGCTGGTTCACCCAGGACACGTCTGAGGGTGGTGTGGTAGTGTTCGGCAGCCAGGTTTGGGCATGAGAAGAGAGAGCTGGGGGGACAGGGAGGACTGTAGGGTCTTGGCGAACTGTTGGGTGTGGACGATCTGCAGGCTCCTGGAGGTACGATAGGTTGGAGGGTCTGGGGAGATGATAGGGTGTCTGGCGGAGAGGGAGGGGAGGTTGTGGTGCGAGAGTGGGGGTAGGGAGTTAGTGAAGTGGGAGGCAGAGAAGAGGCGGAGGAAGATTAGGTCGAGAGTGTTACCGTCTCTGCGAGTGGGGGAGTCTGAGGGTTGTGATAGGCTGAGGAAGGAGGTGAGCGTTAAAAGCTGGGAGGCGGATGGGGAGTTGGGGTCGTTAGTGGGGATGTTGAAGTCACCGAGGATGAGGGTTGGGATTTTGCAGGATAGGAAGTGGGGGAGCCAGGCGGTGAAATGGTCCAGGAACAGGTGGCTCTTATATTATTGGTTTTATCTCCAACCTTTCAAAAATCCTAACTCTTTTATTTCCCCATTGACGTCGCTATCTGACGACTTGTTGTTGTTTTTTGCGGGACCAGTTGTATTTCTCACTGATACTATTTAATGGACCATAGAAAGTACTGAAAAACTGTAAAAAATATCTGAGTGGAGTGAAATAGAAAAAAAATCACCATTCCACCATCTTTGTGGGGTCTTGTTTTCACTGCGATAAAAATGACATTATGACTTCATTCTGCGGTACGATTACTGCGATACCAAACTTATAGGTTTTTTGCTGCAACACTTTAAAAAAATAAAATATTTTTGGATACTAATTAGAGATGAGCGAACACGTTCGGCTCCGCCCCTTTTTCGCCCGAACACCGAACTTTGCGAACACTTCAGTGTTCGGGCGAAATAGTTCGGGGGCCGCCGTGGCAGCGCGGGGGGTGCGGCGGGGAGTGGGGGGGAGAGGGAGAGAGAGAGGGCTCCCCCCTGTTCCCCGCTACTGCCGCCCGCGCCGCCGCGCATCTCCCCGCCCCCCGGCGGCACCCGGACACTTACGCGCGAACACTGCAGTGTTCGGCAAAGCCGGTGTCCGGGTGCGGATGTGTCCGTAACGGACACGTTCGCTCATCCCTAATACTAATCAATTATTCAGTGCGGGGGCCCCGGAGCGCAGGGGTATTATTTGTACATCTTTGTACTATTTTGAAAATATTTTTGGAAATAATCTAATTATTTTCTGTCGCCACCTTCTGACAGCCATGACCTTTTCCGTCAGTATAGATGTGCGAGGGTTTATTCTCTGGGGGACGTCCTGTAGTCATTTATTGCCACCATTTTGGAGTTCAGATGACTTTTGGATCACTTTTTCTTACATTTATTCTTGGAGTCGCGGGGATCAAAAAAAGCACATTTCTGGCGCTGTGTATTTTTTTTCTGACGACGGTCCCTGTGTAGATAAAATAATGTGTTACTTTGATAGATCAGACTTTTACGGACGCAGCGATACCGATTATACTCTGGGGGGTTATTTTAATTACGTTATTATAAATATGGGAAAGGTTTTTTAAAGTCTTTTATCACGTTTTAATTAGCAGAAAACCTTTTTTAACCTATTTCTGCATTTGTTTCGTTCCTATTAGAGACTTGAACTTGTTTGATCACTCATACAGTATACTGCAATACCATAATATTGCATTATACCACATTCTGCCAGTCCTTCTATTAAGCCACAGTCTGTAGCTTATTTAGGTGATTATAGAAGGTAATGATAATTAAACTGTTAATAGTATAGCCTCAGCGAATGCTGTACTTATATATCATGGGATTGATTGAAAGTGGAAGTAAAAATTCTCACTGTCAAGATGTTGGCTGCTAAGCATCAGACAGGGGGCTGCACTGCAGGGAAGTGACTGCGATGCACAGAGGAGACCTCCAAGTATGACACGCAATCAGGTGATTAAAAAATATGTTTTTCCTGGACTGGCTCTTTAAATCATAGCTCTTGTTTTGCAGAGAACTTGCAATATAGCATCTGTGGGCTTTGTGCAGCTGAAATGCATGGAAGTCATTTGACAGAGAAGCGATGATCCTGGAAGTGATGCGGTAGAGCCCCTCCCCCAAAGACCAGGAAGTGATGCGGTAGAGCCCCTCCCCCAAAGACCAGGAAGTGATGTGGTAGAGCCCCTCCCCCAAAGACCAGGAAGTGATGCGGTAGAGCCCCTTCCCCAAAGACCAGGAGGTGATGTGGTAGAGCCCCTCCCCCATAGACGAGGAAGTGATGCAGTCAAGCCTCTCTCCCAGACAACATCTGTGCTGTGAACAAAGTCCTATCCATCCTGTGTAATCTAGGCCTCCAGCAGTACAATAGAGCTGCTATAAGGGGTCCCCCCACGTCATTGTGATTAATGTTTCTTTAAGAAAATGGGTGCGGAGTTGAGTTAAACATTGTTTCATCCATGAGAAGTTCCTGTTCTGGGGGGAGAGGCTTAAGACCGCGGAGAGTTAGAAGCTGATGGAGCGAGTCGCTTGAGCTGCTGTCCACAGAAGGCCTGCCCAGATACTCTGCACTGCATACCAGCCACAGTGCCTGGCATCCGGGCCCCACGGTATTCAGGGGGACACGGACATCTCTCTGACGGATCTGCTGCTCATCCAGGGTTTGGAATGCTGGCCACCTCAAGGACTCTCAAGAACACTGCCTCCGAAAATGCTTCTAGGCCGCAGGCGAAGTCTAACCTGGAGTATCATATTAGACGGCCTGTATGGTTACTTTGTGACACGAAGAATAACTTGCTGTCAGGACTGAGCCGTAACTTGGCCTATTAATGAGTTAAAAAGACTGTTTGAGAGCATCAGAAAAGCCTGTGATGTGGTCCACACCGATCTGCCCACTGACCTACGCCAAGCATGGCCTGTATGTTGGAGGTTCTCTGGAGAAAAGTACAGATCATGGGCAGATAACCCTCATCCCTGGCCCTGCAGCATGTGGCCCTCACTTTCATCCCCATCTGGCTTTCCATTTCCTCCTTATACTGTCATCAACCTAAAGATAAGGACATAACTCTGCTCATCCTGTCCCAATTCATACAGCAAAGCGGATGAGAGAGCTACATCTACAGGAAGTGTCAGGCTGCTGTGTGTGCTGGTGGTCACTATGACAGCTACATAAAGCACCAATATATTTTTGTCACAGTGCGCCATTTCCGCGGAGTCAATCCCTTTACAAGCGCCCAGCGCCGACTCTCCGCACCCCTCTGCATACATGCTAGCGTTCGGCTTGCGCTCCACACCTGATGAGGACGTTTGGCTCGTGTGACGGCTTATTTCTGCTGAACATTTTTCAAAGCATTTCCGTGCAATATTTTCACGGCTAAATATAATTAAAAGGCGCTTTTTTTCTGCGCGAGCCGTTCTATGAGGGTTCAGGCTAATTGTTTTTAACTTGCTCACTGAGTCCTGAATAACTTTTCATAGGACCCCAGACGCTGCACAGTGACAGTTAAACCAAGGAGCATCGGATCCGATGAAATTGCTCTACAATCAACCTTGCCAAAGGCCTTTTCAGCTGCACAAAGCTGGCTCTATCTTTGTATATTGAGTGAGCTAAATCAATGTTAAATGTTTGGCTCTTTTTACAGGACAATGACCAGGACCGGAGCTGCATCCTTCTCTTATGATTGACACTTGAAACGTTGAGTAGGAATAAGCCAGAGGCGCTGCTACAAGCTCGAAATCTCTGTTGGGGATAACAACTGGTGACATCTGCAGAAAGGCCGACAAAAGACAGTTGAAAGCCGTGTTTGTTGCTTTCCCCTCTCAGATCTCGGCGCTTTCATACGGCTCCTTCTTCGCTTTAATATTATGATTCAGCACCTGGCTCTTTTGAACCTTACTTTAAACTTCAAACGCCGAGGTGGTATTAACAAACATGAAACAAAAAGAGTGGCAGTAGCTTGATTTACTGTTGTCGTCTTATCAAGGGGGATTTTTGTCACCAGCTGCCACGTTCTGTCATCTTTGGAGCCATTATCATTTCTCCACTTAATAACGGCTTTGAATGCAGGCGGAATGAGCAACGTATAGCGATCTGGGGATGACAAGACGAGCAAATGAAGGGAAAGATGTTGGGGGGAAGAAAGCCAGGGAAACAAATAGAGGCTCTGGTACTTTCCTGGTGACCTTGATTGTAGAATTAAATGTATCAAACTAAACGGCGCGTTCTGTCGCTTTTGAATTCCCATCCGCCATTTCTCTGTAACCGATCCTTTGTTCTTGGAACACAAGCGCTTTCCTTAAGATAGCGACCCAGCTGTTGGATCGGGGTTTGTGAACCTCCATGAAGAACGTCACACGGCGGCTCCAAGTGTTCAGCAATCCCGGACTGCCCCCGGTTCAAGAGAGCCGCCAAAGGTTAACGATGTCTGGGGCTGATTGGCTGACAGGTCTCAGTAAATACACCCCGAGCGATGGAGACGGACCGTCCGCAAATTCATTTTATTACAAGGCCAACATTTTAATTACATTTATTTTTAAGCAGATTGCCTTAATGGCGGCAGCGGTCTTCTTTTCCGAGCGCCGGACGCAGGTAAGCCCCCCCCCCCCCCCCCCCCCGCCGCCTTCCTGTTTTTCAGCTTCCATAGGAATCTATGGGAGCTCCCAGCGTTTTTCAGTGAAAGATAGGTCAAGGCCCATATATTCACCCAGCATGAAAAATCAACGACTAAAAATAATCACCAACTTCACATTTTGACAGCGCAATTTTTTTTTACATGCCGGAAAACGGCGAGTGGGAATGAACGCAGCGTAATCCTGTGTAATCCTGTGCTGCACATGGCTGCAGGTTTCTGCCAATAGCCGCATACAACACTGGTATGAATGAGGCCTTATTCCGTGCGATGATCACGCCAACACCAAACTTAGAGATGTTTTTGTTCTTCTGCGTAAAACAAAAATATTTCTTTTTATTTTAGAAAATAGCATCGCATCTTCTGACCACCTCAGCGGTTTACTTTTCCATGGAGGGCCGTTGGAGGGCCGTTGGTGGGCCGTTGGAGGGCCGTTGGTGGGCCGTTGGAGGGCCGTTGGAGGGCTCGGTGTTTTGGGATGAGCCGTACTTTCTATTGATACCATCTTGGATACAAATGACTTTTCGATCCCTTTCTCTTCGATGCGTTCCTGGAGACGGGCGTCTCACATTGTGGGGTTGATGGTGGCGTGCACTAATGTTATATTTGATCGCTCTTTAACAGATGCGCCGCTGATACCAAATATCTTTATTCTTTAGCTTTTATTATTTTAACCGTTTAGAAATTATTTTTTTTTACTTTTAATGTTTTATTTTATTTTGTAATAAAAAACTATATTTTACTTTATTTTTCCTTTTTTCCCATGAGGGAACTTGAACTTCAACTCACCTGTACAAGGGATGATGCGAAGGGGTTAATATGTTTTTCGTTACATTCCCGCTTCCTCCACACTTACTTCTGTTTGTAACTTTCTTTTCGATGCATTACTTTTTATTCGTGTTACATAGATGCAGGGAGGCCCTCGCGGTCCGGATACTCTTCCCTTGGATCATTCTCTTTTTCTCTTAGCATGATGCCATTGTTCTTGTGTTACAGCCGGTAACACTTCACATCGGCATTGTTTCCCTTTTTGTTGGTCTTCTGATATTTTTGACAGGAGGAATAGTGAAGTCACTGCACTCCGTCACATGATGGCCAACGTGATGACAAGCAAAAGGGCAAAACGCTTTATTTACCTAAAATGACTTTTTCTTGAAAACTCCTCCTGAAGTGCTGCCCACTAGAGGGCGCCCTTCCTCTTGATTTACTGCCCACTAGAGGGTGCCCTTCCTGTTGATTTACTGCCCACTAGAGGGCGCCCTTCCTGTTGATTTACTGCCCACTAGAGGGCGCTCTTCCTCTTGATTTGCTGCCCACTTTTGTTGACAAGTGAAACCTGTCTCTAGTAACAGAAATATCAAGACAAAACACAAGAAGTGAAGGAGGGGATAACTCGTGCTACCCATAGAAGTCTATGGAGAGAAGGGGGGTGTATGACTCATACAGATTACTGCAGGAGAGAACTGAGAGCTAGAGATGAAGCCTGCAGAGAGGAAAACTGGTGATAAAGGCAGGATACAAGTCATATGATGGCCAGATATAGCGTCAGTCCCCGTGTACTCATGGCAGCTTATCCTCAATAGTCCTCTGGAGGTGCGGAAACACTTTAAGGACTCCAATTTCTTACAGTCGACCACCTTTTTATGCTCCTAAAATACTAGAAACAAACAAGAACCTCGTGGTCTTTGTTCACACGTTAGAGCTGGGGGTTCTGTCCAGGGTCACGCCATTTTCAGCATATGAGATCCCAAACCTGTGAGAGTGCCCCCTTAGGTCATGTCCACACATAGGAGACAGTTTACTCTGGACTGCTGCATCTAAGTGGTTAGACAGAGGGAGGGGCCTCTGTCACCCCATTGGGTGCTGGTAGATTGGTGCCGGAGCCTACTAATGGCCCTCTGCTCTGTTGTTTCAGCATTACGTGGTGCATTAAATGGTGTCACTAAATATCATAACTCATCCCACAAAACCAAGCCCTCATATAACTAAGAACTAAAAGAGATCACAATAAAAAGTTCTGGTTCTTAGAAGGCGCGAATGTAAAAACTGGCTGCGACGTCAAGTGGCTAAAATGGAAACAACATCCATGAATGTGTTACGGCCGATGTCTGTGATGCGCCTGTGCGGAACCTGCCTAAACACATAGTAAATAGCCCGTATCTTGTTAATCGGCCCGTGGAAGCTCCTCCCCCCAGGGTTTCAGCAAGTCTTTTTTTTTCAATACGAAGGGGAGTGGGGTGCCAATATAACATTTTGTATAGGGCACCATTTATCCTAAGGCGGTCCCTGACTACACAGGACGTTTATAAACTCCGGTTGTCTAGTGGTCAGATTCTCCTGGCAGCGGCCTTTCCTGTCACCGCGCTCCGTGCCTAGAAAACAACAGGCTACATGCAAGAACAATAAAGGACACAATAGCCAATAAAATTAAAATTATTTATTCCTCATTATATAACTATCCCCCCGGTATATATATGTGGGCTACTGTTAGCTCGGTTAGTTATTTATTTCTATCTGAGACTTTCTCCTCGGATGGTCATGTGATCTTAGTTCTGACCCGCTCAGATCTACTAGGGGTTATGGGTTCATTTTCTGGTCAGTTTCTACGTCTGTGTGATGCTGTAACATGTATCTACCATAGAGACTCCCTAGAGGGCCTACAGACACTCCTGTCACAGCTACTGGTGGTGATCACACAGCTATAATAGAGGAGATCACAGCTCATCCTCCTGGTCTGTGGCTTACTTTGGTGAATATAGAAGGGAATGATGATTAAACTGTCCTTCCAGCAAGCAGCAATGGTACAGCCTATATGTACTGCTGTGCTGATGCATCATGGGACGGATGTGAAAGTGAAAGCAAAAATCTCAGCATCAAGATGGTGGCCGATAAGTATCAGACAAGGGGCTGCACTGCATAGAAGTGACTTCAGTACACAGAGGAGACCTCCAGAGTGTGACAGGCAATCCGGTGAGGGGATTAGTGATGGAACAATGTGTTTTCTCCAGAGTGTCCCTTTAATAATACTTCTAAACTGAGCTCTGTGCCATGGGGAGCGCTCCGTTACAGATCCTCTAGTTCTGTCGTGGGGGGGTCACATCTCACGTATCATGAGGACGAGGTAAGTGCTATCTGTGCAGTGACTTCCAGGTTTGCGGGAGACATAATGTAACAAATAGTAATCGGCTTTGCAGTAATCCTGCGGGTTTTATGTGGAATTCCCTATTACATGAGGAACGCTTTGCTTGAGTGTTAAGATCAAAGTCTCCGTGTTTGTTCTCGGCAATGTGAGGTCTTCGCTCTTTGCAATAAAGAAACATCTCAGCTAATTCAAGATGACAGCACATGCTGAGACGCATTAATCAGACGGTCTACTCATCCAGTCCTGACACGACTCACTGGGTCACCGCTATCGCCTCTTAGTGGTTGAACTTTGTTCCCTGTCTTTGCCATTTCTTGAGTTTACAGAAACAAAGAAGAGAAGGACCCGTGCGGCCTGACGTCTGCATTCTGATGGATGTCGGCCTGTCGTTAGAATCATCGCTCACTGCTTTACATCATTAAAGCACAATTATTCCTGTTTTGTAGCATAAAGCGGCAGTAAATGATGCTGTTATGTGGCCTGTTGTCCGACTAGAGTCGTCTCACCTTGCAGCAGTGTCTCTCTAAGCCCCTCGGCCTCCAGGTGTCAAACAGTAAAGAGAGGGAGGAGGGGGATGCAGCTGCAAGAACAGCAGGCGGAGAAATCTGATTGGCTCAAAGCACACAGTACATAGTTAACCTGCAAGAGCCATGTACGGCCGAAGAACCCCCCCAAATTACAGAAAACTGCTGGTCATCTGTTTGCTTTTACTGATAAAAGTGGAGGGCCGATGTTGTCCCAGAGTCAGCGCTCTCCCTCTATGGACCTTTTACATGCCATGATCCACACTGAGGTATTGGTGATCTCATGCGGTCAGTGGGCAGGTACGTAAACGCTGGTTACCTCTTTTTCCTTGCAGCACTGGCCTGAAGCAGCGAGGAGTTGCATCATCTTAAGGCTTTGATGGTCTTCTCAATCTTCTTTTCGAGCTCCAGTTTCTTTTCATACTGTAAAGTCGGCTTCCTTTTTGTGCAATGATGGTTATATGGGGCCACATTCACACAAGCTGGAGGCTTCCTTTCAACTCCATTGTAGGAGCTAAACAACAAAAACACCGGAAGTGCCAGATCCGGCACATGGCAGAACCAAACAGAGCCAGATGGATCCGAGTGACTATAATGGGGTCTGTTCAGCTCATAGGGTCTGTCCATCCTGAATTTTGTGCCACCATGCACCAGAGGCTCCCAGTAGAGGCTCTGACACAGAAGTGAATGTGTCCTTAGCAGTAATGGTGGACGGATGGAGGAGGATCTATTATAAAAATCTTTTTTTTTTTTTAACAGTCATCCTAGAGGGGTAGAGAGTGCTCCATCGATGAAAAGACTGCTGACAAGTTACTGGAACTTCTGTAACAATGTAGTAATAGCAGTAATAGTAACTATAATGTAGCAATGTAACTCTCTGGCCGACACAACAATAATTCCTCTTTTGTAATCCTGGACAACCCCATTACTTCTGACCAAGGATGGACAGTTCATGGACGGTCCATGGATCAGCTCTCTCTGGTGGTCTTCTGGAATGTATTGTCTTTTACATCTGGTGACCTCTGACACATCACTATCAGACAAATGATCTCTTGAGCCCTAATTTCCTTGGTACCCAAAGGAAGTGCGAGCAGACTTGACTGAGCAAATGACAGGTTCAACTGGTGATTTTTTTTCTGCCTTCAACTATGTTTAGGCAAGCCTCGTAAACCAGACAGAGGTATTGGTGCAGCCTTGTCCCGGGTCAGACATGTCAGCAAGTCAATATATCGTGGAGTTCATTTTCTTTTCCTGTTTTGCAGAAAGTTGTAGTTTGATGTTTCCTCCTGAATGGGCCGATGACCTTCTAAACAATGTTCCTTCATAGAACAGCTTCCTTGTTGAGCCTTTGAATAGTTCGCAGATGTCCTGTCGTACTTTCTCCACCATGGGGGTGGTCATTTGTCAGACAGGTATTGCCTAGTATATGCATGTAGGTATAGATTAAGGACTTCCAAGAAACCCTATAGAGCTGAGGTGTCTAGATGCTGCTCGACAACTAACAGCCATTATAGTGGCCAATGGAGGTACCTTAGCTCCAGTAGAGATGATTGTGAGGTCCTCCATCCATACAGAATCTGTGCACTATTAATGGCATCTTACACATCATTGTGCATGCAGGATATATCATCAATAAAGTCTAAGACATGATTTGTGGTCATGCCATGTCATCTTTATGTGGACATAAGGAGGTGCATATTATCGTTTTTATACTGGACACCCCTGGATGCTGCTCCACTACTACAGATTGTGCGCTATTGATGGGTTTAAGGATCCAGAACCCCATTTAGGAGCGTGCATCCTTCACCTGACATAGAGGTCTCCCCTCAGACTTGAGGTACGTTTGTGTGCTGCTGTATACTGGAAAGTGTGCATGCCATAAGAAGAAGATCCCTGTAAGTGATAGAGCTTAGATATGAATATATTATCAAGAAGAGCGAGCATGGCCTTGAAAGTCTCCTCACTCACCTCCTAGGTGTCTCCACACCACTTCTGGGTGCTCTCCTTGGGGAGTGACGATGACCGACCCACTCACCTCCTAGGTTTATTCACACCACTTCTGGGTGCTCTCCTTGGGGAGTGATGATGACCGCACCCTGCCCGACCCATTCACCTCCTAGGTGTCTCCACACCATTTCTGGGTGCTCTCCTTGGGGAGTGATGATGACCGCCCCTTCCCGACCCACTCACCTACTAGGCGTCTCCACACCCCTTTTGGGTGCTCTCCTTGGGGAGTGACAATGGCCACCCCTTCCCAACCCACTCACCTCCTAGGTGTCTCCACACACCTTCTGGGTGCTCTCCTTAATAAGAAACGACACCCTTTCTGACCCAGATCTTAGATAGTCTCAAGTAGGATTCTCTAGTGAGCCAGTTCAATCCATGGCAGCAATCAATGTCCTCCCGAACAAACTCTTTAACAATCTGCATGATAATTGCAAAAATGGCTTCTCCAAATGGCCCCATGTTAAATATTATATTGTGTTCCTCCCCTTTTATCACAGAAGAGCTTGTTAAGCAGTCATGTCATATACAACCAACACAGATAACAAAATAGATGCCACAATTCAATCACCGAGAGGTATTATTCCATCTTTTCATTTGCATATTTCCCAGACGAGCATGTATGACCTTATAAGTGTCCTCAAATCTTCAGGGTGCTCTACCTAAGGAGAAATGGTACCCTTCCTGACCCAACTCAATCACCCTCATGGGGAGATAGATAGATAGATAGATAGATAGATAGATAGATAGATAGATATGGGATAGATAGATAGATAGATAGATAGGAGATATATGATAAATAGATAGATAGATAGATGGATAGATAGATAGATATGAGATATATAGGAGATAGATAGATAGATATGAGATAGATAGATAGATAGATAGATAGATAGATAGATAGATAGATAGATAGATAGAAGAGAGATAGATAGATAGGAGATAGGTAGGAGATAGACAGATATGGAACAGATAGATATATATGAGATAGATAGATAGATAGATAGATAGATAGATAGATAGAAAGATAGATAGATAGATAGATAGGAGATAGATAGATAGATAGATAGATATGAGATAGATAGATATGAGATAAATAGATATGAGAGATAGTTAGATATGAGATATAGATAGATAAATAGATAGATGATAGATAGATAGATAGATAGATAGATAGATAGATAGATAGATATGAGATAGATAGATAGATAGAATATAGATTGATAGATAGATAGATGATAGATAGATATGAGATAGATAGATAATAGATAGATAGAAGATAGATAGAAGATAGATAGATAGATAGATAGGAGATAGATAGATAGATAGATATAGATAGTTAGGAGATAGATACATAGATAGATATGAGATAGAAAGATAGATAGATAGAATATAGTAAGATAGATAATAAGATAGATACATAGAAGATAGATAGGAGATAGATAGATAGAGAGATAGATAGATAGATATGAGATAGATAGGACATAGATGGACATATAGATAGATAGATATGAGAGAGAGAGATAGATAGATAGATAGATAGATAGATAGATAGATAGATATGAGATAGATAGATGGATATGAGATAGATAGGAGATAGATAGATAGATATGAGAGAGAGATAGTTAGATAGATAGATATGAGATAGATAGATAGATAGATGATAGATAGATAGATATGAGATAGATAGATATAGATAGATAGATATAGATAGATAGATAGATAGATAGATAGATAGATAGATAGATAGATATGAGATAGATAGATAGATATGAGATAGATAGAAGATAGATAGATAGATATGAGATAAATAGATATGAGATAGATATATAGATAGATAGAATATAGATAGATAGATAGATAGATAGATAGATAATGAGATAGATAGAAGATAGATATTAGATAGATGGATATGATATAGATAGGAGATAGATGGATAGATAGATAGATAGATAGATGGTAGATAGATATTACATAGATAGATATTACATAGATAGATATGAGATAGATAGGAGATAGATAGATAGATAGATAGATAGATAGATAGATAGATAGATAGATATGAGATAGATAGATAGATATAGATAGATAGATAGATAGATAGATAGATAGATAGATAGATAGATAGATTGGAGATAGATAGATAGATAAATATGATAGATAGATATATGGATGGATAGATAGATAGCTAGATAGATAGATATGAGGCAGATAGATGGATAGATAGAAAGATAGATATGAGGCAGATAGATGGATAGATAGAAAGATAGATATGAGGCAGATAGATGGATAGATAGCTATGAGATAGATAGATAAAAAATATGAGATAGATAGATATATGGATAGATAGATAAATATGAGATAGATAGATAGATATATGGATAGATAGATAAATAGATAGATATATGGATAGATTGATAGATATGAGATAGATAGGAGATAGATAGATAGAATATAGATAGATAGATATGAGGCAGATAGATAGATAGATAGCTATGAGATAGATAAATAAATATGAGATAGACAGACAGATAGATAGATAGATATGAGATAGATAGATGGATATATAGATGGATGGATAGGTAGATAGATGTGAGATAGATAGATAGATAGATAGATAGATAGATAGAAGATAGATAGATAGGAGATAGATAGATAGATAATAGATAGATAGATAGATAGATAGATAGATAGATAGATAGATAGATAGATAGATAGGAGATAGATAGATAGATAGATAGATAGATAGATAGATAAGGGATAGATAGATAGATAGATAGATAGATAGGAGATAGATAGATAGATAGATAGATAGATAGATAGATAGATAGATAGGAGATAGATAGATAGATATGAGATAGATAGATATCAGGTAGATAGATGATAGATAGATAGATAGATAGATAGATATGAGATAGATAGGAGAGAGATAGATAGGAGATGGATAGATAGATAGATATGAGATAGATAGGAGACAGATAGATAGATATGAGATAGATGGATATGAGATAGATAGATAGATAGAATATAGATTGATAGATAGATAGATATGAGATAGATGATAGATAGATATGAGATAGATAGATAACAGATAGATAGAAGATAGATAGAAGATAGATGGATAGATAGGAGATAGATAGATAGATAGATAGATAGATAGATAGATAGATAGATATAGATAGTTAGGAGACAGATACATAGATAGATATGAGATAGAAAGATAGATAGATAGAATATAGTAAGATAGATAATAAGATAGATACATAGAAGATAGATAGGAGATAGATAGATAGAGAGATAGATAGATAGATAGATATGAGATAGATAGGACATAGATGGACATATAGATAGATAGATAGATATGAGAGAGATAGATAGATAGATAGATATGAGATAGATAGATGGATATGAGATAGATAGGAGATAGATAGATAGATATGAGAGAGAGATAGTTAGATAGATAGATATGAGATAGATAGATAGATAGATAGATGATAGATAGATAGATATGAGATAGATAGATATAGATAGATAGATATAGATAGATAGATAGATAGATAGAAGATAGATAGATAGATATGAGATAGATAGATAGATAGATAATAGATAGATAGAAGATAGATAGATATGAGATAAATAGATATGAGATAGATATATAGATAGATAGAATATAGATAGATAATGAGATAGATAGAAGATAGATATTAGATAGATAGATGGATATGAGATAGATAGGAGATAGATGGATAGATAGATAGATAGAAAGATAGATAGATAGATAGATAGATGGTAGATAGATATGAGATAGATAGATAGAATATAGATAGATAGATAATGAGATAGATAGATAGAAGATAGATATGAGATAGATAGATATTACATAGATAGATATGAGATAGATAGGAGATAGATAGATAGATAGATAGATATGAGATAGATAGATAGATAGATATAGATAGATAGATAGATAGATAGATAGATAGATAGATAGGAGATAGATAGATAGATAAATATGATAGATAGATATATGGATGGATAGATAGATAGCTAGATAGATAGATATGAGGCAGATAGGTGGATAGATAGCTATGAGATAGATAGATAAAAATATGAGATAGATAGATATATGGATAGATAGATAAATATGAGATAGATAGATATATGGATAGATAAATAGATAGATATATGGATAGATTGATAGATATGAGATAGATAGGAGATAGATAGATAGAATATAGATTGATAGATATGAGGCAGATAGATAGATAGATAGATAGCTATGAGATAGATAAATAAATATGAGATAGACAGACAGATAGATAGATAGATATGAGATAGATAGATGGATATATAGATGGATGGATAGGTAGATAGATAGATAGATAAGGGATAGATAGATAGATAGATAGATAGATAGATAGATAGATAGATAGATAGGAGATAGATAGATAGATAGATATGAGATAGATAGATATCAGGTAGATAGATGATAGATAGATAGATAGATAGATAGATAGATAGATAGATAGATAGATATGAGATAGATAGATAGGAGATAGATAGATAGGAGATAGATAGATAGATAGATAGATAGATAGATAGATAGATAGATAGATAGATAGATAATGAGATAGATAGATAGATATATATGAGATAGATAGGAGACAGATAGATAGATATGAGATAGATGGATATGAGATAGATAGATAGGAGATAGATAGATAGATAGATAGATAGATAGATAGATAGGAGATAGATAGATAGATATGAGATATATGGATATGAGATAGATAGATAGATAGATAGATAGGAGATAGATAGATAGATATAAGATAGATAGATATGAGATAGATAGATGGATAGATATGAGATAGATAGATAGATAGATAGATAGATAGATAGATATGAGATAGATAGATAGATAGATAGATTTGAGATAGATAGATATAAGATAGATAGATATTAGATAGATAGATATGAGATAGATAGATAGATAGATAGATAGATATAAGATAGATAGATATTAGATAGATAGATATGAGATAGATAGATAGATAGATAGATAGATATGAGATTGATAGATAGATAGATAGATGGATAGATAGATAGATAGATATGGGATAGATAGATAGGATATAGATAGATAGATAGATAGATAGATAGATAGATAGATAGATAGATAGATAGATAGATATGAGATAGATAGATAGATGTAGTGTATACAGCTCAGCATGTTACACCGCACTTATGTATAATATTCAGTATTCTTATGGCTTGCAGTTTCGGTCAGTAACGTCTCGGACTTGTGAGCGCGCGGCGGCCGCGGTTCCTCGTGAGCACCTGAACGCCGTCCACTCGCACCTGACTTGTTCCAGATCTTTCTATATATATCTCTTCCTGACTCACCTTTCCTTCTTACTTGCTGCGGTATTTAGATTGGACGAGGTGTCTTGCATATAAATAGCCGGTTCTCAAAGACGCCTCAACCTTGACATGGTTTTTCCTCTTTGTCAGACCTGCATCCTATAAGCAGTCGCTCGCCGGCGCGCGGCCGCCGAACGCACAGTTATAAGAATAATAATTAACAGACCCTCATTAATTTAGGATCAAACAGCCCTCCCCCCCTTCACAAAGGCAAGAACTGCCAATGTGATCCCTTAAAGAGAGGCGTGTGCCTCCTTCTACCTCGTGGCACCTCATCTACTGAGCCCATTAGGCACCGAGTTGGCCGTTAAAGGCCTGCGTAACATTGAGTCAAGGACAGTTAATGGATGCCGAATCACAAACAAGAGCGCTGCGAGCATGTCAGTCAAGACTAACCTGGGGCAAAAGCATCAACATGCAGGTTGGAGTCCTGACATTCCTGCAGGCTCTGTACGCCTCGCCAGTGAATTGTTAAAGTCAATATCCCCGTACGCTTGTGAGCGCGTCTGTCTGATGAGCAGAAATAATGGAGCGCTGATTGAACGAAAGGAAGAGTTAAAAGGCGGTCGGGCGCTCTCCGCTCCTCTCCTAGAGTTTGGTAATAATTAAGACGCCTATCAGAGAATCGGCTCCAGGATTAGGAGGGAGCACTAATAACCGCAGCGAGTCGGAGAAGAGACAGAAGAGGGGAAGAAGCAGGTATCCCCTCCGCTTGGATTGTAACATTGTTTCCTAACCCCCATCGCACTGCAGAGCGTAAATGTACGCCGCCCCGCAAACAGATACATTTACGTCCTGCGGATGACACCGGCCCAAGAGCTGAGCCTGCGTGACGCACAGCGAGAGTCGGCTGGGGCTGTAACAGTGTGGATCGGTGGGAACACCCTGCTATTAACCCCTTACATGTCCCAATCACTATTGATGTTGGCAAGTAAAGGGTTCACAGAGGGGCGGCACTCCTTCTGTGATGTCATCGTCCGCCCACAATGTAACCACTGAGGGCCGATGGGTTGCCAGGGTAAGCAGAAGCCAGACAATAGCACCCAGCTCTGCTATGGCCTGCGATCTCTAGGAGAAGAGATGATGCATCGCAACACAGAAACTCTGCAGTGTCCTGTCAAAGCAATCATAGCGACACAAGCTCCATACGGGACGAAAACGTAACACCCAACAACATAACAATAGTACAAATGAAACACACCGAGGGGAAAAGTTTAAGCTTTAAAAAAGGATTTTGCGCACTTTTCTCTTTCTCTAAAAAAAAGTTTTTAAAAAATAACTCCCCCACGTGTTTGGTATTGTCGCATTTATAATGAGCAGAGCTGTCACAGAGGATCGCGATCTTCTCTGTATGTCAATGGGGTCGCCACTGCTGCCGCCGGCCCCACTGACCACAGGTGATACCCATGGATGTAGCAGCATCCAGGGGTTTCACATCCAAGGGATCCCCTGCTGCAGCTGCCACAAAAAAGAGGGGTTTTATAATGCAAAAGTGGAAAAACCTAAGAAAAATATAATTTTGGTAATAATGACATAATCCGTCCGACGGGCAGAAAAAAATGTATCGTGTTACTCATGTTGCATGATTAACGCTGCAAGGAAAAAAATTAACAGAATCGAGGTGTTTTATCTCCTGCCCTTCAAAAAAACTTTTAAAAAGTTTTACATTATATGTACCCAGAAAGAGGTGCCAATAAGAACTACATGTGCCAGGAGGGCCGGTCAAACACATGCACACACATCAGACAGTCCTGTATTCATACAGATTCAATTTCTTGCTGTTACCTTATGGGGTTATTTCGTTATGGAGGATTGGAGTAGGCTCTACCGGTACCAAGGCGATGGAGAGCACACCTCTACTGGTACCAAACTGATGGAGCGGACACCTTTACCAGTACCAAGGCGATGGAGCGCACACCTCTGCCAATACCAAGCTGATGGAGCGCACACCTCTACCGGTACCAAGCTGATGGAGCGCACACCTCTGCCGGTACCAAGCTGATGGAGCGCACACCTCTACTGGTAATAAGCTGATGGAGTGCACACTTCTACCAAGGTGATGAGGTGCACACCTATACCGATACCAAGCTGATGGAGCGCACACCTTTACCAGCACCAAACTGATGGAGTGCACACCTCTGCCAATACCAAGCTTATAGAGCGCACACCTCTACCGGTACCGACCTTGTGCAGCGCATACCTCTGCCAATACCAAGCTGATGGAGGGCACACCTCTACCGGTACCAAGCTGATGGAGCGCACACCTCTACCAATACCAAGCTGATGGAGGGCATACCTCTACCAATACCAAGCTGATGGAGGGCACACCTCTACCAATACCAAGCTGATGGAGCGCACACATCTACTGGTACCAAGCTGATGGAGCACACACCTCTACCGGTACCAAGATGATGGAGCGCACACCTCTACTGGTAATAAGCTAATGGAGTGCACACTTCTACCAAGGTGATGTGGTGCACACCTATACCGATACCAAGCTGATGGAGCGCACACCTCTACCGGTACCAAGCTGATGGAGCGCACACCTCTGCCAATACCAAGCTGATGGAGTGCACACCTCTACTGGTACCAAGCTTATAGAGCGCACACCTCTACCGGTACCGACCTTGTGCAGCGCATACCTCTGCCAATACCAAGCTGATGGAGGGCACACCTCTACCGGTACCAAGCTGATGGAGCGCACACCTCTACCAATACCAAGCTGATGGAGCGCACACATCTACTGGTACCAAGCTGATGGAGCACACACCTCTACCGGTACCAAGCTGATGGAGCGCACACCTCTACTGGTAATAAGCTAATGGAGTGCACACTTCTACCAAGGTGATGTGGTGCACACCTATACCGATACCAAGCTGATGGAGCGCACATCTCTACCGGTACCAAGCTGATGGAGCGGACACCTTTACCAGTACCAAGCTGATAGAGCGCACACCTCTGCCAATACCAAGCTGATAGAGCGCACACCTCTACCGGTACCAAACTGATGGAGCGCACACCTCTACCAGCACCAAACTGATGGAGCGCACACCTCTACCAGTACCAAACTGATGGAGCGGACACCTTTACCAGCACCAAACTGATGGAGCGCACACCTCTGCCAATACCAAGCTGATGGAGCGCACACCTCTGCCAATACCAAGCTGATAGAGCGCACACCTCTGCCAATACCAAGCTGATGGAGCGCACACCTCTACCGGTACCAAACTGATGGAGCGCACACCTCTACCAGTACCAAACTGATGGAGCGGACACCTTTACCAGCACCAAACTGATGGAGCGCACACCTCTGCCAATACCAAGCTGATGGAGCGCACACCTCTGCCAATACCAAGCTGATGGAGCGCACACCTCTACCGGTACCAAACTGATGGAGCGCACACCTCTACCAGTACCAAACTGATGGAGCGGACACCTTTACCAGCACCAAACTGATGGAGCGCACACCTCTGCCAATACCAAGCTGATGGAGCGCACACCTCTGCCAATACCAAGCTGATGGAGCGCACACCTCTGCCAATACCAAGCTGATGGAGTGCACACCTCTACTGATACAAAGCCTATAGAGCGCACACCTCTACCGGTACCGACCTTGTGCAGCGCATACCTCTGCCAATACCAAGCTGATGGAGCGCACACCTCTAGCGGTACCAAGCTTATGGAGCCCACACCTCTACTGGTACCAAGCTGATGGAGTGCACACCTTTACCGGTACCAAGCTGATGGAGCGCACACCTCTACTGGTACCAAGCTGATGGAGCGCACACCTCTACCGGTAATAAGCTGATGGAGTGCACACTTCTACCAAGGTGATGAGGTGCACACCTATACCGATACCAAGCTGATGGAGCGCACACCTCTACCGGTACCAAGCTGATGGAACTTGACACCTTTACCAGCACCAAACTGATGGAGCGGACCCCTTTACCAGTACCAAGCTGATGGAGCGCACACCCCTGCCAATACCAAGCTGAAGGAGCGCACACCTCTGCCAATACCAAGCCTATAGACCGCACACCTCTAACGGTACCGACCTTGTGCAGCGCATACCTCTGCCAATACCAAGCTGATGGAGCGCACACCTCTGCCAATACCAAGCTGATGGAGCGCACACCTCTGCCAATACCAAGCTGATGGAGCGCACAACTCTGCCAATACCAAGCTGATGGAGCGCACACCTCTGCCAATACCAAGCTGATGGAGCACACACCTCTAGCGGTACCAACCTGATGGAGCCCACACCTCTACTGGTACCAAGCCTATAGAGCGCACACCTCTACCAGTACCAAGCTGATGGAGCGCACACCGCTACCGGTACCAAGCTGATGTTTTATTGTAGTCTAAACCAGTGAAGTGGCTCTACAAATTAAAAATTGTTGGACTATTCTTGCCCCAGTGAAGTTCATCTACCAGCACCAAGCTTATGGAGCACACGCTTCTACCCGTACCAAGCTGATGGAGTTGACACCTCTACCGCTACCAAGCTTACATGCACAAGTCCAGCTTACAGGCCACCTCTGCTGCAGCTCTTACTAGCTGACTCTCTCTCTTTGCTGCTCTTTCTAAAACTGCTGACTCACACAGAGTCCGGGAACAGAACCTCCCTTTTATACCCAGCCCTTCAGCCAATCGTTGTTTAGCCCAAGTCCTGTCACCTATATACATATGGTGCATGTAACATTGAGTGTACACAGCTAAGGTTTAACCCCTTACAGTACTACACCACATGGAGAGCGGACATATCCTGCATACTGCCCCAAACTGTAGGATTGACATATCCTCTTTAACACTGGTATCGGGGAAAAAATGACACACTTTTGGCAAAAATTGTCAGTGTTTAATGACAATAAAGGGCAAAAGTTGCATTAGAGACAAATGAACACAAGTCATCATAAGTTCAGGATGCGGCTCAGTGAGAAGGTGACACGTATGATGCCGAGCCCTCTGTAATGATGTCTTAGATAAATTAGTTGTCATTCAAGAAATAAATGAAGACCTTACGTGATTTTTTTCTGGTAGTTTGCAGTTCTGCTGTGTGACTTAATTCTCCCAGTAGAACGTGAGAAGACACTGCGGATAATTAAAACGTATTCTCCCTCATATTAAACTGTCACAGAAAGCCCATTCATCGGAGGTAAGAAGTATCCACAGCCAACCATTGGATGGACTCCTATAACATGGCTGCCTCCACGGCTGGAGCAAAATCAGCGCCAGCTGTAGACCACAGCAGAGCAACCAGTGTCAGGCAGCTGCTGCCAAGGCAAATAGGATCATGGGGGCATCAGGAGAGGTCTAGGGTTGCAGGATGAGAACACTGTTCTTCCTCTATACAAGTCACTGGTCAGACCACACATGGGATATTGTGGACAGTTTTGGGCACCGATACTCAAGAAGGACATATCAGAGCTTGAGCGGGAACAAAGGGGGCAGCTAAAGTAATAAATGGATTGGCAGACTACAATACCCAGAGAGGGTCCCAGAATTTGGACGACATAATAACTATATACGAAATATATCACAGGCCAATACAGAGATCTCCCCCATCATCTATTATACCCAGGACTGTAACAAGGGGGCGCTCTGTACATCTAGAGGAAAGAAGGTTTTTACACAACATAGAAGAGTGTTCTTTACTGTAAGAGCAGTGACACTATGGAACGCTCTCCTGAGGATGTGGTGATGGTGAACTCGATATAAGAGAGTGCAACATTCCAGACTGTGGTGAGGTGAATAACAATGGTGGTGGTCATGATGGCTCTGCTGCAGTCCCTCACAATCGGACGGTGGTATGCAGTTGTAAAAATAATAATTTCATTTGTGGCTCTTTGGACTACCCATGAAGTCGGATAGAGTACGATGATAAATTTATCTGGTTCGTGACGCCAGTCTGTATACAAGCCAAGACCTCTGCTGGGCGAAATAATAATAAAAATGGGAAAAATGAAAAAAAGGAATTTGGATTCCCATGGAGATTAGTGCGGTACCTCAGTGCAGATGTTTCGGTGGTGAGGAGGGACTCCAGGGTGCAGGATTAAACTTTGACTCACTCGAAAACAATTTACTGAAGAGAAGAAGGATATTCTATACTTTATACATTTAGCATTACTTCATTACTTGAGAGAGATGTACACATCCATTTACATGCAGGCATTTAGTACAGGAACCTTGTCTGTACAATTAGGGCACTATAAGAAGTAAGAAGTATGGGAATTCCTTCCTATCCGCTATGCTTTGCCCTCCTGCTTTTCTCTCTCTTACTGTCTTCTATGGCTTTAGGTTATCAATCCTCTTCTTCCTCCAATTACTATTACTTTAGCTGATCCTTTCTTCTTATGTAGCTACAGATGACTCTTGTCTAGTTTAATCTTTCTTTAAACCCCAAACTCTGTTTGTACTCATACTTTCCTCCTTCTCACCGCACTGCCTCCTTCTGCTTCCACCACTCTATCTTGTCTCTCTTGCTTCTTCAGACTCCTCTCTACATTCTCTGTTATGCCACTCCCTCTCTCCTTCTTATACCAGCTACTCTCAGCCAACCCATGTGTGAGTCTTATCCCCCAATCCCAGGACAGCGGCCTCCTAGCTCTCTAAACCACCAATACGGCCAGGATGGAGGTTATAGCATGAAATGAGTGACAAACAACCAAACTTTAACCTCTTATAGTTATATATGCATTTAAGGCAGCAACCACACTGTTTTATGAAGTGTACATGTCTGGTACACTATAAGAGGGGGATCTGGGCGCCTTTCTTGAGTGTTACAATGTTACATGTTAGATCACTGATTACCCAGGAGGGTCGGTGATCCGGGGATTACCCCGATTGCCAGAATGGAGCCGAGAAGGAATTTTTTCCCTAAAATGGGGAAAATTGGCTTCTAACTCATTGGTGTTTTTTTTCCTTCTTCAGGAAGAACATTGGGGGTGGGGGAGGGGTAATAGGCTAAACTGCATGCACAGAGATCTTTTTCAGCCTTACATACTATGTTACTATGTCACAGTGGCCACTAATGGGTACACTGTTACTACTGGGCCACTGATAGGGGATGTTATTGCTATGGGGGCCACTGGTATAATAGAGGTGAAATCATACATCGTGACAAACTACACACATAGCCACACCACTGACCATGCCCCTTTTTTGGTAGGGGTGGTAGAAATTTTTTCCCAGGGTGCCCCAAGGCTGAAAAGGTTGAGAAACACTGCCATATACTGTAGTCCATCTGCTGGATTATGGGTGCTGGCAACATCTCCTTATAAAACTGGTAATAGTGTTGTGCCTAACAGATGTGTCAGAGTTAAGACCATAGCATTCTGACTTTACGACTTTAATGGGCACACCTATTGGCTATTAAAGTGTGCCACCAATAGCAACAGACCACATGGCTACTATAAGGTCCATGGGGCACAATGGCTGACCAAAATGCCCCTTCCCCCTTAACTCACACTTCTGCCAGATGCTGTGTAGCTTCATGCAATGCATAGTCTGACAACTTCCGAAGCTCCTGCTCTCACTAGTATACGCATCTAATAGTGAAATTCTTGTTACTTTGCTTTGGACCACTGAAATGATGGCGTTCTGAAATCATCATTGATTTAAACTGGGCCTCCTGGGTGTTAACATTATTGGCAAGATGTAAAATGCAAACTGGCACAAAGAACCTGATGCCGCCCACCCAGCCACTGCTTCCTCAAACTTAGGAATTGTCACATAGTGTGAAATCTGGACCATCCAGTCCTATCAAACATGGGAAAGGATCTTTAGGATCTTGTAATGAATGCTGACCCTACTTTGAGATCATGGTGCACTTATTGGGAATTTGGAGCCTAAGTACTGTTCTGGTAAGTCAACCAGTGGAGTTTGCCTCTTAGGACCGATGGACAGACATTCACCTGATGTTCGCATGGAATCGTTCTCCTTTTTTGTCTTCGGAGTTCCTGTTTGAATAGTTGTCTGCACTCACGGTGGCTTTTATGACTTATGAAGATGTGATCTGACCATTTACGTAATGGCACTCAGGGTAGGTGGCATGGTTCCATGATCTCCAATGTCTTCTGCTAAACCTAGGTGATGAGGGCGCCCAGTGGTTCATGCACAAGGGTCGGAGCTCCATCAGGGTTGGCAATGTCATTTGGTTCTTTTTAAAATGTTTTACTGCAAATCAGAACTTCAGCTCCAACTTTTAGCATTGCCAGCCCAGCACCCATCCTGGACGCCTCAGTACCTGCGTGCCAAGGTAAAGCGTCTCCTAACCTTCACTTTATGATGCATAGAGCGCCACATGGCTTGTGATAGAACTTGTAACATTTATTGAAAAGACAGGACAAAACTGCAGGGGTGTAAAAAGTTGCCTAAAGCATTTCCAATTACAATCCTTAATTAGTCCTGAATTCTGAATATGTTCACTGGAGCCGTAAAAATCATTTTAATTAAAATTTAAAAAAAAATATTAAATGATTTTTATTCTAGTAGAAACTTTGTATCTTAGCATTTATGATTGTGGGGTAAACAGATCTCTGTAATGATGCCAGCTGGACCATCACTAGATGGCACAACTCGACTTCACTTACAGCGGTCATCTTTGTTGGGTACTAACAATGTCTCCCAGTACTCAGATCGCCCCAGGCCCATTTAGACCCAACGATGAGCGAGAATCATTGGGTCTGACTGCAGGACATCGTGCACTTTTCGCTAACGAGTTGTTTAACGCTCTCTTTCAGCAAGCTAAAGAGAACGATGAGCCTTATAAGTGCCGCGCTACTGATACTATTGTTTCAGCTGTTATCCCGCTCGGAGAACACAGCCAGAGTATGCAGAAGACAGCGCTCCAGCTGTGTTCTGCATACCCCACACGGAGCGCTCAGCTGTATACCAGCTGTGCGCTCCGAGAAGACAACAGCTGTATGCTGAAGATAGCGGTCCGCTTGTATTCTGCATACAGCGTGAACCTTCATTTACACACTTATGCAAAGTGAACGCTCAAAACTGGGGTATTACAGTAGAGTCAAATACTGTAACAACCAGTTAGTCACAAGAACAAATATATGAAACACACATCAACACAACCAAGAAAGAGACATCCATGACTAGGGACAGCAGACGACAGAACGATGGAGACATAATTGTAATGGGTGTAGAAGATGAGGTTGCACCTGGGTCCTGTAGCTTCAGGGGCCCTATAAGGTCTTTCTTCCTCAATACTATGAATAACGTATTATATTGTTTATATCCAGGACTATTTCACGGGGCGCTCTAATTGTAGCTTCAGGTTCACCCCTACAGAAAGATGATAGCAATCGTATGATAATGTAACATTCAGAGATAGTGGAGCAGATGGCGATAGAAACAGATATACCATAACGTTAGCTCTCCTTACGTCTTAATGTAATTTTGCCCTGACACTGACCTTAACACCGGACACCACTGTCCCTGTTCCTATAACGATGTCTAAATCAAATTTCTTCCACCCATAAAGAATATCTCCTTATCCAATGCAGAGTACTTGAAAAAAAAGAAACCATTTGCCAATTCCTTGTACTGACTACACATATATTTATACATGTAAGCGAGATCCCTCTCCAGCATTCCTCTATCCCAAAACTGAATCCCCTACTGGAGATCTGGTCTTACAAGGGATCTAAAGAAGCATAATATCACATCAGCATTAATAAATTTTAATCTCTATATTAATTATACATCCAAAAATCTTATTTGCTTTTTCGGCAGCTTCCTGACATTGAGTAGTGCTGTTTAGTTTACCTATTTCCATTCCCTAACAGTAATTTGGTCGTGATCTATCGGCCAGCAATATCTTTTTCATATTCACCAGCCTTATTTCACGATGAGAAGGGGTTAATCACCTGCACAAATAAAAAACATGAAATCTATAATCAGATGTGTTGATACCTTTGAAACCCCCTCTAATTGAATCAGCGGAGCTGCGTATTAAGTTTGGCTTTAAACATACAATTTACGGTTAACACGGCTGATTTAGTCCACATGCTTTCTTCTTGCAGGAAAACTCAATTCCATCCAAGTTAGGTTGGTGTGAGGTTGCCGACCCGCCGATGGCCAGTGGATGCATAAATCAGCAGCCCGCACTACAGGTAATAATCTGATTAGATGAGCAGCGCTGCACATTAAACAAAACTTTTTGTCCAAAATGCTCTAACATTGTATTAGTGTTTTCCTTGATAAATAATGTCTAAAACCCCTCATGAGCTTAATGGAATGCATAATGGAAAATTAAAGTGTCATTTAGTCAAAGGTACAAAGAACTATGAATATGCATGCATCAGAGCGCCATTATGTGCCGATGGACTTTGTGCCTCGGCTATTTACTGCCATTTCTTCTGGGCTTTTTTTCAGATGTATTTGTTGAATAAAGTTATTTCATAATGACTTTTCGATTTGAATGCAGATTTAATAGATCGGCAGAACACTTGGCACATGTATTGTCAGCCGTAACCTAATTACCGGACATGGGCGAATCCCAGGTCAGCCAGGAAGGCTCTGCTTTGCCTACGGTATGTTTGGATTTGGGGGATTAGGCCCCAGAGGGCAGGATTGGGGTCTATACACCCTCAAATGACTTATAGGACTTTCTTTTATTTCATGTTACACCAGTTTTATGGGGAATTTATGGGTTAAATGGGTCATTTGGGGATTGAGCCACAAGAGGTTATTACCGACGTCTGATGTGCTGTTGTACATGCTCCAGCGCAGGGACGCCACAAACCTTAATGCTGCCTGAGGTCAACTGTGAGTCCCTACACTAACAAGACAACTAAACCACAACAAGGGAAGCCTACTTACAAACGGAGCGATCGTCCTAATAAGGACGGCCCCACAAAAGAACCTGGGAAACCTGACATGTCCTACATGGTAAGAGGCGGAACATCAGACAAGGACGTAACACACAACAGACATCGGCACACCTACAGACACAGGGAAATCCAAATATAGGACATCATTCACACAAGGCGCCTACAGACAGACCAGACCCTGGTGTCCGCCTATCAACGGATGAAGGGGAATGAACTGGACAAGGCTCGAGCGGATGGATAGGTCAAACAAACATAGACCGGGTGTCCGACTACCAACAGACGGGTGGATCAGACATAGGACAAAGTTCAGACGCGGGACATCAGACAAAAACCAAAAAAAACTACATGCATGAAGACCACAGAGAGGCCGGTATATAAATGCACAGACTGATGGTGATTGGCTGACTGTAAAAATCCACACCATCAGCCAACCAATTCAACCACAGCTGCAGAAGTGAGATCCTGGAAACCAATAGAACTACAGGTCCCAAGAGCACATCATGACAATCCCATAGTGGTCTCAGCACTAGTAGTGTTTCCATTAGTGGCCTCAGAATGAATAGTGGCCCCAGTAGTAAAAGTGGCGTGCTGCATGTGCAGAGTCCAAGGAGCAGGCCCTCAGCTGAGGAGACAGGGGGTAGAGATGTTAACCTTGTCACGGGCTCTATCATCTCCTCCCAAAGGGTAGCCGGGACCCAACCACATTACTGCTGGGGGAGATCACAGGGATAGTAACCATTGTTACCTGAGGTACAATTTGTCACTCGTGACGCCAACGTTCCCTCCTCAGCGGTGGATCTTTGGAGATGTAAATTCCAGAGAAATAAAGTAGTCCATGCGCAAAGTATACTTTTCTAAACAGGAACCGGAAATGTTTGGTTCTGCTCGTTTACTGAACAAGTATTAATGATAACAGTCCGAACAGTTGTTACAATGGTGACACAGGGAGGATTCACGGGGTATTTGGATCTCTACAGTCCCGGCTATCTGTAAGCATTAACTCTCCTGGTAACGTTCCTTCACTCTCTCCTGCCAGTCACTCACACTTCTCGCTTGTTAGCGGTTCCTTTCCCTCTCTCCAGACGCATGTGGTTTCCACGCGTTCCTCTCAGCCCGGGTACATTCACTTCTTTGGAGATGATGGCTAAGGCTAGGCCCAGGAGGGAACAACGGCCCACCTCTCTGACTCCATGCTCTTTCTCTCACCTCTCCTGACTGCTCCCTCTGCACTCTCTCTCTAGTCTTGTTTTAGCTTTCTCCCTTTTCTCTCAGTGATTCTGCTTTTAGACTTCTCATTCAACCACATAAATTCAGCATAGATCACATGATCCACAACCAATCCACGAACAGACAAAACGATACAATTTTCAGACAACACCAGACATTACTAGACATTAACCCTTTCATGCCTGCAGACATCCAATACACATAAATCTGATACATTCCACAAACAAGACAATGCATGAGACAAACATGGAACATTCTGGAGGGGATCCCATTAACTCCGGGCCACTACACATGAGGGGGAGAGGTCAGATTTCACAGACTGATTACAATAGCATTGTCCGCCAGGCGAGAGCTGCAGAAGGAGTGAAATGGCTGTCAGGTAGCTTCTGGGCCGCCTCACAACCAGCAATTATTTTTTACCAGCCATTAATGTGGCTGGTAAGACATTTATACCGGCTAAATGACAAGGTGGCAGTCTCAGGTGCCTCATGGTAGGGGCGCGTCTGCTCCAGGGTTCGCTGTAAATTAGCTCTGCAGGAGCTCTGTACTAAATAGAGCCATAGCACGGCCTTGTGCATACCGCCTAAAGGTATATATGAAGATACATGCCACAAAAAGTCAGCACTTCCAACAGATAAATGTGAAGGTGCACATAAACCATGGCTGCAACAGAAACAGTAACAGAAACACAAGCCTCAGCAGCACGCATAACATCCGCATGACATCGCACAACTGTTGTTCATACTAACAGCATGAAAACTACAAGGTTCTCAGCGCACATCTTCATCGCTCTTGTATTTTTATGTGATTAGTATAAACAACAGTTGTGTAATTGTATTTAGTTGCTGAATGTGTTTGAGTGCTGAAGCGCCTGTTTTTGTTGGTGTTTTCAAAGGATGTTTTTTAATTTTTTTGTAGAACAAGCATAAAATGTGCTGCCATTTTTTTAACTTTCCTGGGAATTCCATCTAGTGTTTCCTCAAGTGATCTTCTTACCAAAGGTAGGCCCTGCTATAAAAGACCCCATCCTAAAAGACCTCCAGGCTGACCCATCCCATTACTTTTTGGTGCGACGGGCGTTGTTGTGGATGCAACGGACTTTGGTGGGTTGTGGAGGACGCCCCTCTCGATGAGAGGACACGTAGGTGAGGCGCGGCCTCGTACAATACCAGTCTGCACACCATAATGGGACACTAGTGAGTTAGTATGCCGCTAAGAGTGACTCATTAGTGATGTTTAACCCTTTTTAGCCAGTAGTGTAATGCATAGAGAATATAGGAACTTTGGTTATGTTAATGATGCCTGAGAAATGTTATATTGCAGCAAGACACAGAATGTGACAAGAGGGAGAACTAAAATACAGTTTGTGAGACCTGGAGCAGCAGTGGTACGTCGACGACGCTGGGCATCCTAGTGTAAGGATGTGGCCCCTACAGGGCATAAGAGGGTGGTATGCTGTAAAGGGTTAAGTGATGAAGATAACGGGCACAGGGTTACAGATGTCGTGCCGCTGGGCTTAATAAACTGGACGATCCCTTTAAAAATGTCTTAAGCTTCCAATCATAATGAAGCATCTTAATAATTGAACCGGTTCCTCTGATTCCGGTGATCGTGGGGTCGGCCCCTGGCTCACTCATTCCACAGTTTTACATGAGGCACATAAGGCTGATTCTTGGGTTCTGCGCTGATCCCTCCTCTGACAGCACTGACTCCGGCACAGAGATACTGCTTAAGTTTAAGGGGTCAAAAGTTGACAATGATTGAGGTACCTTGTCTTATGAATATTTTACTGGTCTGATATCGGCCTTTCAATGAGATATGGGTGCTGACAGAGTACTTCTTCAGGATGAGTCTTTAGATGAATGACGAACACAAAACACCTCGGAGACAAAAGGCAGCCAAGATTAGCGGAAGGCAAGACAACCGTCTTTAGTTTCTATGTGTGGAAGCAGAAGATAAAACATTGAGTGACAGGGGAAGCGAGATACAACATAACACAATGTATCCTCCTCCTATTGGCCGTGGTCATAATGAGACGGTTAGTCCGCAGTGGTGATGGCACGACGGATCGGTGAACTTTGGAGAACTTGAAGGACCACGTCTGGTAACCTGAAACAAGAAGTCCAAATAAGACAATATTCGGTTACGGCTGAGCTTCTCAAATTGTCCTGAAACGCATCCCCTTTGCCTTTGAATGAGGATGTTTGTAAAATGTGCACAATAGGAAGAACAAGGTTTCCGTAACAATATCGGTTTTTCCCCTTGTTGCGCCAGTAACGTGAACTTCTTAGAAGACATCTTCTTTCACCACAGCTTTGTAAGCGGTAGAGATAGAGGATCCCAACCGGCGCACGTCTTCTTGGCTCGGTTGCGTCTCGTATTTGCTTTTGTTTGCTAATTTTAGGCTTAGATTAACTCTTTCGGTCAATCTACCCCCGAGCATCCCGATCCGCGACCTTCATATCGGAGGTCACGCTGTCACTCTGTGTGTTACTTGTACTTAGCTCTGTTGTATGGTGGCTTTTTTAGACAATTTGTCTTCGTTATTGATATCATACACCAGCAATTACAGGATTAAACGAGCTGATTTCAGAAAAGTATCAACGAGAGGCTTTTGTTTGCTTCATATTATATGTGCAGAAAAAGGAAAAAGCGGAAAAGTTGGAAATTTGCCACTTAGCGCTGAGTTTTGTGCACTGACTCTGGGGTGCGGGGTAGTCTGCTTCACGCCAACGTCAGGGCGCACATCAGGGTTTCCGTCTCTCTTTTCTGCTTTTGGAGGAGAGAAACTGAACTAAAACAAATAAAAACATTAGTTTTTTCCCCATTAATTACAATGGGATTAAAAAGAAGGGAAAAGCTTCAGTCGTGTCATTGAGTTTCTGTTTTTGGATGGGAATACAGCGCAGTGGAAACCTGCCGCAATGGAAGCAAATGGAAGCCTTTTTGGTTGCTTTCCAATTTTTTTGCCAATTCATCGAGCACTGCCTGTGATTGGCTATGCGTCAGCCAATCACAGCCAGCGCTTCCAGGAGGCGGGGATTTTTCAATTCCCGGCCAGAAGAGAAACAGTGTCGGGACCCGGGGAGGAGCTGCGTCTGTGTCGAAGAGCGCTTCTAAGGTGATGTATGTGGTTTTTTTATTTTTTTTTCTGCAGCTAGGGCTTAGTAGGATTTCCTACTGTCAAAGTTGCATCACACTGCACGAAAATCATGGTTTCGTGTGATGAGATGCAACAGAGAGGAAGGCTCCATGGGGAGACATGGACTACAAAACCTCATGAGTCACGGACATATCGCCAGACCCGCAGGGTTTTTGTGTCGTTTTGTCGCATGCTACAAAACATCGCATGTGTGAAGGCACCCAAAGGAAAGCATGGGCTTCACATACATGCGATTTGTAGCATTGTATCAGCGCGACAAAATTGCTTGACTTTGCCGCCCGTGTGAAGGAGGCCTTAGGTTGCATCTGCATGGGCTACAAGATCTTGCTACAAAACATCGCTCATGTGAAAGAACCCATTGGAAACCAGAGGCTTCACATTGTAGCGACGACTTTGTAGCGAGATGTGTAAGAGCCCCTAAGACTGAGCAGAAGGATGTGAACCCTGAGCTGACCCTAACGCCGGTGTGGGAGTGGCCTCACTCATGTGCTCCTCCCTCTATCATAGCAGCTATTGCACATTTCTATACAACTTGTACAAACAGAATCGGCTGATCAGCTTTTAAAATTTGAATTCATTAGGAAAAGAATGTGCGTAAATAACTAAAAACCGAGCGACAACGGGTTTACCAGCAGCTCTGTGCGGCGCGCCGTGCTGGTCACAGCCTCCTCCTTCATTTCTCGCTCCCAACCGTTTTTCTGCACTTATACTGTTGTCCTTGCCCATCGCAGGTCCACATCCGGCCGGCAGGGCTGTCCTGGACCGTAACGCAATTATCGTCGCCATCACAGTTATCGGTTGGAACGTTTCTCAGCTTATTGTTCCCCAGGAGTATCTGAAGTATGCAATAGAAAGCATGGAGTTCGTGTCTAAAGGCAAGCTGTCAGACGCCGAGCACCGAGCCCTAGGCACTCGGACACGCGGAATCCCTGCCAGTTCTCGGCTATGGCAGGGCTAGTCCCTTCATGCAAGTGCTGGCACAACACCCCTCAAGGGCCATGCCCACCTGGTGCCAGAGCACCCGCTACAAACAGACCCTGGATACACACCTACAGAGACATACAGATGGTTCAATTTATAGTGGGGGGTTGAGGTTAAAGCAGCTACAGAGCGATCTGCAGCCCTCATGTAAGCAGGCTGAAGCTCAAGAACTGGGCCGAGGGGTGCGCGCCCGGCTGCCATGTCTCGCTGATCGAATCACCTGAAGATAACGTGGGCTTCATACCAGTTGAATACACATAATGGTGCAGGGAGGCAGATAGCGCCACATTGTGCTTAAACAGTTCTTTACTGAACAAACTTGCAGGCGGTCTTTGTCCGGAGGAGACGGTATATGGCAATCGGCACTCAATACTTAGTCAGCACAAGTCAGTCTCTAGACGACTCACTTCCTCCACATTTCACACCACACACCGTGCAACCGGGCTGGAGCCACAAATGTCAACATTTCAATGGAACTGATGGCCCCTGCTTAAGGCCCTATTTACATACAAACCGCCTCCAACATACAGCCCACCCGGCCATACCCAGTTTACACACCATTTTATTTTACCAAGTTACACTTTTTAAGGTAAAGACTAAACACTATTTCATCTGCCCCCGCAGACCCTTACTTTATCAGTACTTCCATCACCTGGTCCAGCCTTCCTTCACAGCACCTGAAGGCTCCGGACCGTTCCAGGGTGCACCTACCGTAGTTACTTTTACCTCAAACATAGACTATATTTCCAGACCAGACGGATGCACCCAGGAAGGTCCTCCTGGTCATCAGCTAAGCCTGCAGCCCAGACCGTCCAGTGATGACCGACTCACAAACCTTTGTAGTGCCCATATTTGGCACAACTAATCCAGGTGAGTGCGCCTCCTCGCCACCTGTATTCGGCGATGTACAATATTACTACACTCATTCGTCTTCTCTTCCAAGTGCAGTTGCTGTATTTCCCTTGGTATAGGCTGTGAAATAGTTCACCGTGGCCAAGAGAAAGACACGTAGGATTGGGTCCCATGGTGAACTACTATGAACAGGATATCACCCACTGAAGTATGAATGACCGCCGTGTGCCTCGCTGTGGACAACCCCTTGCCAGAACATATGGATGTCATGGATGGAGATCTTCCAATCACTATGACCAGAGCAGGAAGCCGCTCACAGTGAATCTTGTAATGCTGTGAAACTATGTATCGAGTTCTGGGAATGTACCGCTGATTCCTGATAAAGGGGTTGTACCTCAATTACAGGTTATCCCCGACCTACCGGATATTCACGGGATGGGGGATAACTTGCTGATCGGTGGGGCTCTCACCACTGAGACCCTTCCACTAATCTCGAGAATAGAAGTCCCCTGTCCCGTCCTCCTCACGGTGGGGAGGAGACTGAATGCTGAGTGGGTGCCGCTCGGCTTTTTCCATCAGCCTCACTGAAATGCTCGGCCATCGCTTCACTCACAGTGACGTCACTGCGAGGAGAGAAGAGACCCCCGCAGTGACAGGAGAGCGCATATAGGAGTCCTGTCCTTGAGATCAGCAGGGGGTCTCAGCAATGGTTGTGAGCCGACCCCTCCAAGGGGAATCAGCTGTACATTCACTAGACTCATCACATAGTTTCACAATATTGCGGGATTCGAACACTCTAGCAATCCTGACTTTGGCTACATTGTTGCGGTTTGTTGGCATTTTCAGGAAGAAGTTTCAGTCTCTAGCACAAACCTCAGTTGTGTTGAGTCCCCCAGAGCGGGAAGGGGTCTTTGCAGTGGATTTCTGCTCCGACTCATAGTGAGGGGTCCTGATTGAGAGATCTGCTTCTATGTCATCCATAGGTCCTGGGAAGGGGTTGTCCATAGTGAGGTACAAGATGGCGGCTCATACTCCGGTGGGTGGATATCATGGTCCTGCTCTGAGGGACTGTATCACCGATTCAGCTGCCAAGAACAACTTGTTGTGGACTATCAGCTGTCCAGATGAGGTGAGAGCTCCGCCCACATGAGCCCGTCCGCGGACGGCTGCCGGCCCAATCAATGTTTGGTCACTTAGATTTTCCTGAATATATTACGGGCGCTACAAGACGAGTGCACGCCGGGATCTGGATGGCGATGCGGTGCCAACGCTGCACAGCGCTGCGGGGAAGTTGTTTGTATTGTAATTAAGGTTTTTATGACATTAACAGAAATGTGTTTTAACTCGGCAGACTTGTAATTACCATCGCTGAAGGCATTCAGACGCTCGCTGCACTTTCCCTGCTAATTGATTTGTGTTTGCTGCCGTCAATGTACATATCAGTGTAAGGTATACGCCGCGCTCATCTCCGGGGTACCTGCCCGCGTCTTGTGATGTCACACCGCAGGGTACTGCAGTGCACTAATGACACTCAGCCATGGACAATACTACCCCCTGCGCTTCACCAATCACTCCCAGGTTACAGGAAAAGCAGGACCGATCAAAGGGTTTAACCCCTTAGTGACGCCGCCCTTTCTTTTTCCTCACTTTCAAAAATATCATAACTCTTAGTTTTTCCAACAAGGTCGCTGTCGGGGGGCTTCTTGGTTTTTGCGGGGCGAGGTGTATTTTTCACGGGTTCTGTTTAATGTACCATATAATGTACTAAAAAACGTTTAAAAAATTCTAAGCGGAGTAAAATGGAAAAAAAACCATAACTTTGCCATCTTTGCAGAAGTTTTGTACACATTGCATCACAAAAGACCCCATAACGTTATTGGGTGGGTGGCTACGATCACAGCGAGTATTTAGTGCTTTTTGCTGTATATCCTCCTGACCGCCATGACCTTTCTTCTTCTCACCACTAGGGGTGTGAGCGCTGGTCCTGCGCTTTATATTATTACCATTGTGTTGCACATCTGACTTTTTGGTTGCCTTTTATTGAAATCTTTCTTGGAGCCAGAGTGACCAAAAAGCGCAGTTCTGGCGTTGCGTTTTTTTTTTCTTGCCGCCGTTCACCGCGTGGGATAAATAGTGTTACTTTGATAGCCTGGACTTTTACGGACACGGCTGTTTGAAATATGTTTGGGGAAGTTTGGATTTTGATTATTTTATTAGGAATACTGAAAATGTTTTTCTCTTTACTTTTAGTATCCTTTGCTTCTTATAATAATAGAATCAAACTTTATTTTTTACTTATTTTTACTTTTTCATGCCCTATAGGGGACCAGAACATGTGATTGTTTGATCACTTATACCGTATACTGCAATACTTCAGAATTACAATGTATGGGATTTCTACCGGTATTCTATTAGGACTAATGGAATCCTAATAGGCAAATACATGTCAGCCTTGGGGTCTGTTATTAGAGCTCCCGGCCCTCTCAGGATTGGCGCTCCCCTGTATGGTAATTCCCCCCGTGACCCCGGAGGGCGGCATAAAATCACGTGACAAGTTTTCCGTGTATCAGTTTCAGTGCGAATCCACATTAGATGGAAGATCCAGCGATCAGAGCGACTTCCAGCGAGGCCCTCGTTTCCAATGGGGTTCTTGTGGACGGAAACAACTCATCACTGAAAGGGGTCGGAGGAGGATGTCAGGAATCGCTCTGACCAACAGGCTGCACAGTCATCTGAATACAACGCTGGAGCTCCAACTAACGTGTCCGAACGCACAACTCGCCGTTCCTCCGCACGGATGGTATAACAGCGGACGACCAGTTCCAGCGCCATTGTGTCTAAGAGGAACAGAAAGACTCCAGCGGGCAAAAGAGCACAAAACTTGTACCACTGTGTTACTTTGGGCCGAGTAGCATGCCGGGTTTGTCACCTTCCACAGGAGGACATCAAGGACATCAGCTGGTTTGTATCTGGGATGGGAATGGTAACCTTGGTTTGGGCTGGTGACTGTATCATGGCAGGAGTCATGGTGGCCTTGTCCACATACATTCATTTCTCATGACCCAGGGCGCTCCAAGTCCTGTTTTGGGACATGGCGCACCGCATTATGATGTGCCCGATGCTTGGCAGCGCAACTCCATCTCAAAGGATGGGGCGATGTGACTCAGGCTTTCTTATGCTGAACTGAGTAACTTAATGTGAGAACAAAGCCAATGAAATGAGTCTAACGAGGCCGGAATCGGGCCGCAGCGTCACGAGTCCAGCAACCGATTCGTGGAAGACACCTTCTGAAACCCAGTCTTGTAATAGTCTCTAATAGCGCCACTGTGCAACGGTCCAAAGTCCATTTCCTGAAGCTGTAACCCAGTGGCACAGAGACGGGCGCTGGCGGGTGCGCTGGGCAGTGACGCTCACCTAGATGGAGGGTGCTTCCATGTAGCTGACTCATCCGCCCGTTAGGGCCCTCTGCACACAGGAGAGGTCTGTTACTTCCATCCCACACTTTAGGAAAGCGCCAACCACTGCGCCGCTCCCGGAAAAACGGTTTAGGCCTTATTCACGCAAGCGTTTTTCTGCGGCTATTTAGCCATGTTCATACGTTGGCCGCTCATCGCGACCATCTCAAGCGTTGGTTTCCAATCTATTCATTCAGATGACCAATTGTTAGCCACATAAAACCGTCTTAATAGGACATGGTGGTGCCCGCCATCAGCGACCAAATTATCTGCTGTCGGAATAGATGGGTCCTGCTCTATCTTTTTACCAATATACGCTGCGGCTCCTATAGACTCCTATGGGAGCTGCTAAAAAAAGATGGGGGGGGGGATGCTTAGCAGCATCCAACGCTGAGAAAAGCTCCCCGGTGCCTCTAGTTAGGCATTAGAAGGGCTGTGGCATATTTCTTCGCTAATACCTCGCACCCGGCCGTAAGAACGGATGAGAAAACGCTAATAAGCTCGGGACTTGATCGCGGCTTTTGCTCATTTACACGATTTTCGGCCACGATGCAGCCAGCGCAAAGACGCATGCGCAAAAATAACATCAACGACATTAAAGAAGTGGGGTCACCTCTCATAACCTCACATGACCTACATTGAAATTAGGTGACAGAATCCTGGCATTATTCTGGGCATCTCTGTGGGCACGATAATATTGTAGGGTGTGGCAAGATATTCCACTCCACTAAAACCAAGCCCTATAATCACCCAAAGTCCTCATTATCGGGCATGTTGATCAGAAGATACCCGGGAGCCACCAGCCGTTTATATAGATCAGCCCAGACCGTCACCGATTCATCAGACCCCCCATTGGACCTCTTTAAGGAATTACACCTGAGGCAACAGATACACTTCAAGTATTGTGCGACTCTTGGAGATGGTCGCCTAAAGCTGCAGTCCATAAACAGCCTTCTAGGGTGATGGCCGGAATACCTGGGACATAGCAGGATTGAAGAGACCCGTTCTAGATGGGGGATCGACCAGAGTAGTGAGGTGCATGTCTCTTGAAGACGCCTGATCCAAAACCTCAGATGCAGCCAACCACCATAGAAGGATCACATCTAAAGACTTGGCCTGTTTAGTTACTCATTGCAACGTTTCAGTCGTCTCGAATCTTTCTCAAGCCATCAGATAATCAGTACGGTGGTTGTTCTGGACAGGGGTGGTCTTCTCAGGGAGGTGGTCTTGTGGGAGCCATTCCCTGTATATTACGTAACGTGTTTCATCGATGGGTACGCAGAAGGAAATCCCTATTTGCAGAGCGGCGGGAGCAGATCCTGCTGGAGCTCTGAAGACAGCTGGAAGTCGCAGTATTCAAACCTGACATTGAGATAAATTCATCAAGAACCAAGAAGCATGACCAGAAGACGAGCCGCGCCGCCGCGGGGAAGAGGCTGTGTGACTCAATCATATGGTGACTGTGTCATTTGTGATAGAATAGGAAGTATTTGTGACAAACTGGATACATTCCCATTATGTGTTATACATTCTGCATCTCTGTAGACCTAGCATGGAATTAGTGGGCAGGTCAAACATATCCTCTTATAGGCAAAGCTGAACTAATTCCCAGAGTCCTTAGATGAATAATCTCTGAAAGTGGGGTCCACATGAAGCCATATGTAGTCCGACCCAGAAAGCCCATATATATATATATACTATAGACTGCGTGGCCACTTTATTAGAGACCCCTATCTAGTAGCGTGTTGGGCTTCCTTTGGCCTTCAGAATGCAGCAATTTACCATCCACAGACATCAGAGTCCCCCAGGGGCACCCAGAAAACCTTTCCCCGCACCATTACTCCACCTCCACCACCATGACAGGAAGGGGTCAGCGATTCATGCTGCTTGCACCAAATTCTGCCCTCCCATCAGCACATAAATCTGGCTCCATCTGACCAGGAGATGTTTCTCCGCTGCTCAGTGATACAAGTTTTGCGCTCTTTTGCCCGCTGGAGTCTTTCTGTTTCTCTTAGACACAATGGCGCTGGAACTGGTCGCCCGCTGTTATACCATCCGTGCGGAGGAACGGCGAGTTGTGCGTTCGGACACGTTAGTTGGAGCTCCAGCGTTGTATTCAGCTGACTGTGCAGGCTGTTGGTCAGAACGATTCCTGACATCCTCCTCCGACCCCTTTCAGTATGAGTTGTTTCCGTGTGCAGGATCCCCATTGGAAATGAAATCCTGGTACCGCCTAGTCCAGCACCGATGTCCGGCCTCATTGGAAGTCACTCAGATTGCTGGATTTTACCATCTAATGTGGATTCACACTGAAACTGATCCACGGAAAACTTGTCACGTGAATTAGGTTGGTCACAGTGATAATATCCATACAGGGGAAACGCCAATCGTTAGTGGGCCATGGTTCTAATAAAGGGCAGGGGCTGCAATAAAAGGCTGGGGGCTCGAATCAACTCCAGGCATCAGATTAAATCTTTGTGGAAACCTGACAGCAAGTGTTCAATTCTCCTGCAGTGCCCCCGCAGGACAAAGGAAGCATTGCACAGTTCTCATTAATATTAATTGATATGATACTGTTTTACACTAAAAATAAATAACACTTTTCTAAACAATATAAAAAACTGCATCCACCCCTACAAATCCTTAGAAAGAGGCAGATAGCGGAACATATGAAAACAAACAATAGCTCTTTTGTAATTCTAGCTGGAGGTTTGCGAGGAATTACAGGGGGGGGGGGGGGGGACTTGGACTGCAACGTTGAATAATTGTAGTCAGCTTCTCGTTGGTAAAACAGAAAATAATTAATGTCAGTCAAATGTATGGCAGAGCAGGATGTAACGTCTCCTGACAAAGGGAGAGGCTCTACTATTAGTATCCATGCCTGACGCCGACTGGAAGAAGCCCCAAATCAAACCTACACTAAATAATTTTACCATTATCAGGTAATGTGTGTTAATTGCTCAGTTTATATAGTCTGAATGACATACCATTAGAGACTGCGCACGCATTGTAACTAGAGCATTAATAAATTTAAAATGTGCCTATTACGATGACAGCTTTGGAGGTGCAAAGGAATAACAGTTATCACTTGGCAGGAGCAGATCTCACCCCATCTGCCGAGACTTTGCATACATTTTCAGCTTCCTGAGCAATGATTAAGGCTGTCAGAACCTCTTTAACCTTCTAACTGCTGGTCCCAACTGGCCTTAATTAAAGACTAATGAATTCAGAAGATACAGGCCGTGAGGAAAACTGCCTTGACAGTTTGTGTACAAATTAAGCACCAATTACTTCATGCATCTTTTACGTTGCTGATAGAAGTCCCGGTTATTATTACAAAATATGGCTACAAAAAAACTCAAAATGTGCAAGTTTGTCGGAATCTCTCTGCCGTTTGCAGTCTTGCCGGCTGCGGGGATTCGAGCGCCGATTCTTATCCCGGAGGAAACGCCGTTTGTAATGTTCTCCTAATAATAAGTTAATATGCGGTGATTGTGCAGGAAAGTCACGTCGCTGACAACTGTTGCTGGAGCCGGCAGATGTGTTCCTGCGCCGGCCCTGCGGACGAACCTACCCAGCGTCTGCGAGGAGATATAACAAGTGGAGGCTTCTTAGATGGAGAGGTGTGATCTCCCCAGTGATTGTTCCGCTCTGTTACCGGGGGACATGAGCCTCGCAGGCCCCTCTAATGGCTGTCATGCTGACACTTACCTTAGAATAGGACTAATTAGTACGGTAGAAGGTATTAAAATAGTCTTCGTCGCGTGGAATCTCCCCATGTAATTTAAGGAACAATTTTACCCCAAATGCCTCATTTTCCAAGCAGTAGGAAAATAGTTCTTCCGGAATAGCTCATATTATAAATACAGCACCAGAACCAAGCCAATTACATAGATACAGCACCAGCACCAAGCTCATAACATAAAAACAGCACTAGAACCAACCTCAGTTTTTAAATACAGCATCAGAACCAAGCCCAGTGTATAAATGTGGCAATAGAACAAACCTCAGCATATAAATACAGAACTGTGCTAATAGCATAAATGCAGCACCAGAACCAAGCGCATAACATAGATACAACACCAGAACCAAGCTTATAGCACATATACAGCATCAGAACCAAGCTCAAACCATAAATACAGCACCAGAACCAAAATAATAACATAAATACAGCACCAGAATCAAGATCAGTGCATAAGTGCAGCATCAGAAGAAAGCTTATCACATAAATGCAGCAAGTACCAAACTCATAACATGAATATAACACCAGAACCAAGCTATTAATATAAATACAGAACTAGACACTAGCTCTATACAGAAATATAGCACAAGAATTAATTTCAGTACATAAAAACTGCACCAGAACCAAACTCATAACATAAATACGACACCAGAACTAAGCTCAGTACATAATTACAGCACCAGAGCCAAACTCATAACATAAATACGACACCAGAACTAAGCTCAGTACATAATTACAGCACCAAACCAAACTGCTAACATAAATACGACACCAGAGCTAAGCTCAGTACATAATTACAGCACCAAACCAAACTGCTAACATAAATGCAACACTAGCACCAAGCTCATAGGATAAATATAGCAGCAGAATTAAGCTCATAACATGAAAACAGCACAAGAACCGATCTCAGTGCATAAATACGGCACCAGAATCAAGTTGATACTATAAATACGGCCCTTTTAGTAATACATCTGGTATTATATCCAAGCAGACACAAACCGCCTGCAGAGATTAAAAGTAACATAAACCAGTATCCCTCACCTTTATGAGAAAAGCTCCACTTAGATGCCAACTAGAAGGTAGGATTATGAAGTGCCTTTAATGGGGCGATAAACAACCCGAGGTGAAGATACATTCTTAGAGCTGACCCAAGGATCGGATCATCAGATGATTCACCGCTTCAGTCCTCAATAAGATGAACATTCTATAATAGATCTACTTGATTTCATGATACCAAACCCTAGATAATACAGCGTTGGAGCAACATGTGACTTACTGCCAGGGGGATTTATCTTGTTTCATTAGACTACAACAACCGGCTACATGACTGCAACAATTTGTGTGTCTTTTTTTTTTTTACTTTTGCATTGTTTCTTGAAGGTCCTTCTCAGGGGTACGAGACATACATGATACCTGCCATTGTATATCTAATATATATCAGATATACTGTCCTACACTGTATGATACCAGATTGTTGTGATATTCTAAATATGTAATAAAAAAGGGTTTTAGATAACCACAGCACCAGAGCCAAGCTCATTCATGAATATAAAACCATAACCAAGGTCATAACAAGTACAACACTAGAACCAAACTCATAACATAAATACAGCACCAGAACCAAACTTATAACATAAATACAGCACCAGAACCAAACTCATAACATAAATACGACACCAGAACTAAGCTCAGTACATAATTACAGCACCAGAGCCAAACTGCTAACATAAATGCAACACTAGCACCAAGCTCATAGGATAAATATAGCAGCAGAATTAAGCTCATAACATGAAAACAGCACAAGAACCGATCTCAGTGCCTAAATACGGCACCAGAATCAAGTTGATACTATAAATACGGCCCTTTTAGTAATACATCTGGTATTATATCCAAGCAGACACAAACCGCCTGCGGAGATTAAAAGTAACATAAACCAGTATCCCTCACCTTTATGAGAAAAGCTCCACTTAGATGCCAACTAGAAGGTAGGATTATGAAGTGTCTTTAATGGGGCGATAAACAACCCGAGGTGAAGATACATTCTTAGAGCTGACCCAAGGATCGGATCATCAGATGATTCACCGCTTCAGTCCTCAATAAGATGAACATTCTATAATATATCTACTTGATTTCATGATACCAAACCCTAGATAATACAGCGTCGGAGCAACATGTGACTTACTGCCAGTGGGATTTATCTTGTTTCATTAGACTACAACAACCGGCTACATGACTGCAACAATTTGTGTCTTTTTTTTTTTTACTTTTGCATTGTTTCTTGAAGGTCCTTCTCAGGGGTACGAGACATACATGATACCTGCCATTGTATATCTAATATATATCAGATATACTGTCCTACACTGTATGATACCAGATTGTTGTGATATTCTAAATATGTAATAAAAAAGGGTTTTAGATAACTACAGCAGCAGAACCAAGCTCATTCATGAATATAAAACCATAACCAAGGTCATAACAAGTACAACACTAGAACCAAACTCATAACATAAATACAGCACCGGAAGCAAGCTTCAGCATAGATACAGCAATAGAACCATGCTCATAGTAAGTGATTGTGTTGACAGCAGCACCTTGATGTCATGCCTCGCTCCTGGGACCTGTAGTTCTATGGTTTTCCAGGAGTACACTGCTGCAGCTGTGGAATGTTTCAGCTGGCTGGGTATGAAGTTCTCCAGCCAATCATCACCGGTCTGCTGCACATAAATACCAGCCCCTCTGGCTCGAGTACCATGCTTTTCTCATTTTCCTCCCAGTACCCTTGCGTTTGCATTCATGCATATCTTTCTGTAGGCGTGACGAGCGGCGTGTTCTGTGTGTCTGTGCAGGTGGCCGGACATGAGGTGTGAACAGTCCTGTTCCGTATGGTATGCATTCCCTTATGTGTTGCTGTGAACTGTGTCCTGTTCTGCTTGGATTATTTTCCATCTAGGGCTAGCCAGGTTCTAAGGCTCCACTTGCAGGCAGGATTCATAGGGTAAGTGGTCTTGTGAGAATAGGGACCCACGAGACGAGGACCCTTGTCGTAGCTCGTGGGCTTAAGTATATTGGCCAAAATGTGAACCAATACCTCATACCATAGTAATTCCATCTGTTTATAGTATGCTAGGTAAGTGTTTTAAGTGTTTCCCAGTTGTTGTCATGTCTGCTCTCAAGTCCTGCTGCAGGTGCGGTTGAATTGGTTGGCTGATGGTATGGAGTTCTCCAGCCAATCACCACCGGTCTGCTGCATATACATACCTGCCCCTGTGGTTGAAGGGTGATGGTCATTTATTCGTTTGCCATTTATCTTAGTCCCTCTAAGAACTCTGGCTCCTGGAGTCGCGCATGGTCTGCTTGGCGTTGCTTGCATGCATGAGTGGATTCCCTCATCTGTTTGTTGGTGTGAACAGCGATGTTTTCAGTGTCTGTTGTAGCTGACCAGACATGAGGTGTGAACTGTCCTGTCCAGTATGTTGTAATTCCCTTGTCTTGTGTTTTTGCTAGTTCCCATCCAAGGTGAGCCGGGCCCCCAGGTTCCAGTGTGGGGCCGTACCTATTGGGATGATCACCCCGCTTGTAGGTAGGACCCCCTTTAGGTTAGTTGTCTTGTTAGAGAAGGGAATCACAAGACAACGAGGACCCTTGATGTGGGCTTGTGAGCTTCTGTACTTTGGCCAAAGCACTAACTAATACCTTGTATTTATTAGTAATTCCATCTGCTGATGTGTTGGTGTTTTGGTGTCCGTCAGTCGTTGTTGGATGTCTGTTCGCACGTCCGTATATCTGTTGTAACATTACAGTACAGATTGTTGTTGGCATCACTTGTTTGTGTTGTATTTGCCCATCCTGTCTCTCTTTATGTGAACACAGCCTTACATTCGTCCTGGCTGTGGTGCGTCTTGTACTCAGGGTGAAGGCAACGGTATATCCAGCCCTTGTTTGGGTTGGGTCTGTGTAGGCCCTTGTTCACATGGGTCGCAAAATAGGCTGGATTAGCAGCCGTGGCGCGGAGGCCTGGAGGTAAGCTGACGTGGGCCGCAGGAGATGAACAGTCCGCGATATACAGTTTTTGCTCTTAAGGCAATGATCTCCAGTCTAGGATCGGTAATAAACAACAGTTTGTTTTGTTAGAGAGTCCTTGGGCCCGTTATTACGGGGTGCCTCTAATAATCCTGCGCCCAGTTGACCAGGGAAATGCGTTTCTCTCCGGCCCGCAGGCGTGGGTGCAAAGCCGTTAGAAAAAAGGGGAACTGAGGAACTGCTTGTTTATAGAATTCCAGTCTTCCCGACTCAGGTCTTCTCTAGTGGAGGACACTTCCGAGTGGACCAAGACTACAGCCTAGTAGCCCAAATTCAGGAACAGCTCCTCTGTCTGCAGCCTCGCTGCCCTCTATACACTCCACACCTACCCGCGCAGCTCTGTTTCTGCCCCTTCTTAAAGAGACAGCACTATAAAACAATACCTCTGTTACATGGAGCAATGACAACCTGTGCCCCCCTTACACTATTACACCGGCAACACTTGGATATCACATGATTGTACTGGAAGGACCCTATAGAAGAACTCTATAGTGCTCTCCGCTCAGGACACGGGATCTGCTAACAGTTAGATAGGGCTGCAATACGCCCATCTGTGGACCCCAAAGCCTAAAATATGTGAAGAAACAGAATTGGTATCAAACAAATAGGTAAATGGTTCCCGTAACGGTACAGGAGAACCAAGAATGAGGTCAACTACTGATGATGGTGCACTTATACATGTGCAAAGTGGCATTACAGATAGTGTGACCCAACGAGCAGTATAAATGTAGAGCAGCACATGAGAAATACTTTCCCTGTCAATCACCTTTCTGGTCCGGCAAAGTTGAGTTGTCCCAGACAGACGGTTGGGTGTATTTCCTGTCAAGCGGAGCTCATCAATGTTCATCCCCCTCCGCTCACACCTGAACAGAGGGGTCTTGGATGTCCCTTTCTCTAACCGGCGAGGTAACCCTTTGTTGTGATGTTAAGGAAGTTGCCAAGTTACAAGGTGATGTCAGTTGTTACCTTCTCCCAACATCCTGGGTCCAGTATACACAACCCAGACATGCCGCTCTCAGCCAGATACTGCATTCATAATGGGGATCATCTGAAGGGCCCGGACCAGCAGCGGGTGAATTTACTTAATGTACCGCGGCCCCAGTGCAGTTCCTCTCATTACTGTGTGACCCCAAAAACCACAGAATTGCAGATCCGTGAAGCCGATCACCTGTCACGTATCCACGATCCATGGCGGCCGCGGCTCCCCTACTGGAAGCCTCCTAGAGAAACATCAATAGCAAAACCAATATATTTGGCAAAAGCAACAACCCCGAGTCCATCCCCCTAGAAGTAAACGTCTGTTAATCACATGTAACATTTGTGTTCCTGTCTCTCACAGCTGATTGGTGGTGGCGATGACCCCGCCTCTTACGGATATATATGTCTGTCCCCGCCGGGCGCTGCATCTATAGCTCCATGCACCCCTGAGGACGCTGGTTGCCAGCTGAAACATGTCGGGGGTCTCTAGTGCGAGGTTTTAGCTTCAGGCTGTAGGCCTCACTACTGATTGTGGGGCTTCCAGCATGTTAGTACCACTGATAGCAGTCAGTGACTAGTGCTATATGTGCACTACTCCACATGGTCATATTGGTTTCTATGACTCAGTGTGCATGAGCCATTGTGCCAGAGTCGGTGGAGTGAGCGCTAGCGCCACCGTTCCTCATAAAGTGTATATACCCCCATGTATTCAGTGAGGCGGGTGGTCTACATGTTCGCAGTCTGTAGAATCCCTCTTTCTGCTGATGCAGCAGATCTTTTCTTTATATATTTCACCCCAAAGAAATATATGTGATTAATAAACGTTTACTTTCAGAGGATCCACTCAGGGTGTCTCTTTGGGCAAATCTATTGGTTTTGGTGCTGATTGCAGGGGGACCTGCTGACCCGGAGGCCGCTATTTGTTTTTCCATGCTAGAGAAATGTTAAATTGGGTTCCACCCAGAGGATCTGCACCAATACTCTGTCGCCCATCGATGACAGGCGGAGGTGCGGCTCCAAGAAGGTTGTCAAACTAAGAGGATACTTTTTGATGAAATTCGGTGAACTGGCCAAACAGAACTTTTGATAAGTTTGCTAATCTCTAATTTATACTGTAAGAATATTGTACTTCTCCAAGATGGCGGAGTGAGTTATCAAGGAGGTTTCCTCGTCATGACAATCCCCGGCCACACGCCTGATCAAAGCATCGTAGGGGGGACTTCCCCACAAGTGGCTCTTGTTCTGGTGGACCTTGCCTCTCTACATCCCACATGGTCCACTAGTCATGTGAATGGCCTGGGTGTAATATTATATTTACCCCTTATTCGGGTTTCTTCATAACCACAACTTTGAATGGTTCCTCATACTCCTTAGTCACCTGACTAGTCATTTTTCATTTTTCCATATCTTTTTCTTGTATCTTTATGAAGTGGTGAATTCTTCATCATCGATTTATTTGGAATTTTGAATAGGTCATCGGAGGAAGGTTCCTCGGTCTCATCAAGTGGTTGCAAAATTTGGCCTACATCTCAGCCATGGAAGGTGTAGTATGTACAGATGACAGCTCTGGTCCTGAGTCTGGGCCTGCCACTGGTCCTCTGTGCTGGATCCTTGTGTTTGTCTTCCAAGGTACAACCTTCTGTCTCCCATGGGCACACTGTCCATCCGGAGACCAAGGCACTTTGTGTTGCTTTCTAATGGGCCCATGTTGATCCCTCGGCAGTGCTGGCCATTGGGACAGTATCGTATTGGTAGTCTAATGTAACGGGAGGCGGTAAATGCCCGCTGGTGGGTTACGTGATCGCACGGCGATGACAGATGGAGGCGGAGGTGGCAGTGTGTCATAAATTACAGCAACAGTATTTGTGTACGTAAACGTTATGTAATAACTTAATATAAACTTTCTTAAAGCGACAGTACTGGATTACTCTGTAAGTTCACATTATCGCACCAGTGCTTACATCAGCTTCACATCACCTGATGGCGGCAGCAAGGCGCCTGACAACTTACGTGGCATTACGACATCACTGTTACATTCTTGCATTGGCCCAACCTCTCATGCTCCGTAGGGGCTGCGTCCTTTCACGCAGAGTGTTACCACATGGTAGATGTTATGTTACGGAGGTCGGCATACAATAATAGCTGCTCAATTCCCACCCACCTTCTCCTAACCGGGAACCTCGCGGCCCTCTTGTATGGCGTCATAGCAAACAGGTTAAATAACACCACGCCGACTCATAACCATAGAACATTGCACTAACATGGCGATTATCCCACCAGGCCTTGCATTACCTAATGGAGCCATATTAACTATACTGGCCTTATCACTGTCCCATGGAGCTGGCATCCCCCACCCTACCCAGGGATTGTATGTATTCCGGGGCATTACCACACTCACAAGTGTCCTCAGCATCATAGTCCAACGTCTACTGAGGAGCATCATTGTCTTCGACACCATCGCCGTGATGTCAGGCAATTGTGGGGCAGGGAGGCTGTGGAGTCCTTCTCCCCAAGGGTCTGGTTGGTCCTCCATTAGGTGTGGCTATTTTGTTCCCCCAGGTCATCAAGGCTTACTGGTGGTCTCTCTCTGGGTCCCTTTGGTGGCCTCCACCACTTCGAGGGTCCTTACTGCTGAGGCTGGGACTTCTGCTCTGCTGCTTCTCTGATGTCCCTCTGGCTGTTTCCCTTTTATAGCAGAAGCCTGAGAATATTCCTGATGATTCTAGAAGGTAGGTGGGGCCTAATTTCCTCCCTGACAGTGATGTCATCCAGGGGTGGAGACAAAGGACCTCGCAGTGCACAACCACAAAATCATGTGACCTCTCTGAAGGTCCTTGAACATGCACAAGGCCGCCCATAAACAGACAGGCACAACAGAGGGGTCTAACCTGCTTTCACTAACGAGTACCAATGTACAGTGTGGATTAGGTAGTAAGAAGATTATGGTGTCCATTGTGGATGAGGGTCCGGACCGGGAGGACCCGCGGGAAAACGACACCTAATATTACACCCTCTGTGGTGGAACTGGAAGGGCCCTTTAACACAACAAAAGCCATTTAAACAGATTCAAGTTGAAGTTTGCTGCATCCGTGGATGTTTATTCATGTGCATCTTTGTGTTTTTCTTTCCATTTTCTGCATGTTTGGGGGAAATAAAGGAGAGCTGAAGTGATTTGCGTGATTACTCACAGCTCGGAGCGCCGGGCCCCCGGGACGCTGTGAGATCTCCAGCAGCTGAGCACAGGCCTTACATTTCCATCCTTCTACCTTCGCACTTCATTGTATCCTTACAAGAGGAACGTTTTATACACTGCGAATAGAAGGGGCTCAGAGGAATAATCAGCGGGAAGCGCGTGTCCCTGGGAGCTTCTTACATAACTCATCTACTGGATGTGGGGAGCTCTGAAAACGCTTCTTACACAACACCATTCCCTCTCCGCGGTGACGAGGATCCTTCTTATCGGCCTCGCATTATTTACGATTAGATAGCGGCATTGGTGGCTTTATTGTATTTTCTTTACTTTTGACCTTAAAGTGAATCTTTGACCGTGTGATCATGTGCCGCATGACTGTGATCATGTGCCGTGCGCTGTGTGACCATGTGACTGTGTGCCATGTGCCGAGTAAACGTGTGCCGTGTGACCGTGTGATCATGTGACCATGTGCCGTGTGACCATGTGCCATGTGACTGTGTGATCATGTGACCATGTGCTGTGTGACTGTGTGACCATGTAACCTTGTGCCATGTCACCATGTGACCGTATTCCGTGTAACCATGTGACCGTGTGCTATGTGACCATGTGACCATGTGACCTTGTGCCGTGTGACCGTGTGCCGAGTGACCATGTGACCATGTGCTGTGTGACCGTGTGACCATGTAACCTTGTGCCGTGTGACCATGTGACCGTGTGACCGTATTCCGTGTAACCATGTGACCGTGTGCTATGTGACCATGTGACCTTGTGCCGTGTGACCATGTGCCATGTGACTGTGTGATCATGTGCCGTGTGACCATGTGACTGTGTGATCATGTGCCATGTGACCATGTGACCATGTGACTGTGTGCCATGTGCCGAGTAAACGTGTGCCGTGTGACCGTGTTATCATGTGACCATGTGCCGTGTGACCATGTGCCATGTGACTGTGTGATCATGTGACCATGTGACCATGTGCTGTGTGACCGTGTGACCATGTAACCTTGTGCCGTGTGACCATGTGACCGTGTGCCATGTCACCATGTGACCGTATTCCGTGTAACCATGTGACCGTGTGCTATGTGACCATGTGACCATGTGACCGTGTGCTGTGTGACCATGTGACCTTGTGCCGTGTGACCGTGTGCCGAGTGACCATGTGACCGTGTGCTGTGTGACCATGTGCCGTGTGAGCATGTGCCATGTGACTGTGTGATCATGTGACCATGTGCTGTGTGACCGTGTGACCATGTAACCTTGTGCCGTGTGACCATGTGACCGTGTGCCATGTCACCATGTGACCGTATTCCATGTAACCATGTGACCGTGTGCTGTGTGATCATGTGACCATGTGACCGTGTGCTGTGTGACCATGTGACCTTGTGCCGTGTGACCGTGTGCCGAGTGACCATGTGACCGTGTGCTGTGTGACCATGTGACCGTGTGCTGTGTGACCATGTGACCGTGTGCCGCTGCACAGACTGCGCTCTTAGGGGATGTTCACACACATCGGAAATGCTGTGGATTGTTTGCAATAGAATTCCCTGCGGACATCCCCGGTGACTTATTGCAGAGGTCCAAGGTTAAACAATGTGTCCAGCAGCGCAGCGGATGTTCCATCCAGCATGAGCCACTGACTGTCTAGTCCAGGTTTGTCCCAGCGAACTATCAGGGTCGTTCACATGTAGCGAGTTTGGTGCTGATTTCACACCGTAAACTGAAGGTCTGAAGTCGGCGGCAGATTTGCATCAAAATCCGAGTTAAAATCTGCAGCAAATCCACACAGTCTGATATTAATGAGCTGAGGAAAACCACGTTAACCCTTTCCCTTCCCCGGGCATAAATATACTCCTTCCCGTGAATGGGGAAGATTTACATCCTATGGCTGAGCCCATGCCATCTGCAGCAGGAGCTAGACTCCCGCTGCAACAGTGGGGATCAGTGAGACCACTAATCCTTGTGGTTAACCCCTTACAAGCTGCAATCAATGTTTATCGTGGCATATAAAAGGTAAACAGAGGAAAACTGCAGAGGGCCATAGAGTTGCCATGGCCACCAGACAATGGCGCCCATGTCTGCCATGGCCTGTGATCGCTATGATTAGCAATAATGCACTGCAGAAGTACTACAGTGTATTATTAGTGTGATGACAACATCACGGGTTCAGGTTCCCTAGAGGAACATAAAATAAAAATGGTAAAAGAAACACGAAAAAACAAGCCTTTTCCCCTCATTGTTTAAAAAAAATGTAACATTTTTAAAACTCCCATCTTTGGTATTGTCGCATCCGTAACAAAACGTACAATAAATTGAACACATTTTTTATCCTGCAAAGAAAGTAAAAAACTGAACTAAAATTATTTATTTGTACATCTTGCCTCCCAAAAAATGCAATAAAAGTGATAAAAAAGCCATATTTACCCAAAATGGTACCAATAAAAGCTACAGCTCACCATGCAAGAAGCGAGCGCTCACAGAGACCCGTCTGTGGAAAAGTTAAAACGTTATGGGACTTCGAATGCAGTGATCCAAAAAAAAAATTCCAAAAAGAGGCTTTTATTGTTCAAAAGTGGAAAAAGAATTTTGCTATTGTCATAATTATACCGACCGAAAAAAGTATCCCGTCATTCATGCTGCATGATTAAAGGCTTATTCAGATGGCCGATATACGCCGTCCCTCTCTGCAAGGGGAGGAGGCGGGCCTGGCTGGGATCTAGTGCACCGAGCTCCCGCCCCCTCTCCGCCCCTTGCCACTGTTTGCAATGGGAGGGGTGGGACAGGGCAAAGCTAAGTTCCACTCCCGCCCCTTCAAATGCAAATAGTGTTGAGGAGCAGAGAGGGAGCGGGAGCTCGGTGTACTGCTCCTGGCCTGCCTCCTCCCCCTGCAGAGAGGGACGCCATATAGTGGCCAGGCGTGAAAACCCGACCAATATACGGACGTCTGAATAAGCCCCTATACTGTTAAAAAAAAACAATGGCCGAATTGAGGTGTTTTTTTTCCCTGCCCTCCCTAAAAAATTAATAAAGGTTATACAAAAACATTATATGTAGCCCAAAAATTATACTGATAAAAGCTATAAAATAAACCACCCCTCATACGGCCATGGCAGCACAAAAATAAAAACTGGAGAGGAAAATCCCCCCAAATTGTCACCTCCTTAGGTCCAAAATAGGCCGCATCACAAAGCGGTTAGTAAGTGTAATACTGAGTGAGGCAGCACACGCTCCACTGCAGACAGAGGCCCATCCAGGAGAGTCTCCCACTCCGGAGGACTCAGCACCTCCATCCATTACACTGATTTCCACCGATACTGAGCAATACTCTCTTTGTCCTGTGGTGGCGCTGCAGGGAAGCCCAACACTTTCTTCCCAGTTCCCACAGACGGTTCCATCAGCGGAGGACCCTTATAACATCCCCAGAATGCCCCAAGTGAACGACCCCTTTAATGTTTATATATTTGTATTTGTAATCTGTTGTTTTATTACATAAACCCCCTAAATGCTGGAAATGGCCCCTCCAAGCGCCGCGCCGCTCATTACCATCATTGGCTTCTAGAGAACTCCATTATTTCCCAGCTTTTTTATCTTCTTCTTCTTCTTCGCAGTATTATTTCTGGAAATACCATCTAAATTGGCCCCAGAGTACATAAACATTTAATTAAAATTTCATTCACTCCCTTCATTGCCAAAAGTGTCAAGAATGTTCGCGGCATTAAGTAGCGGCGGATCTGCAGATCCTACATTTGTCACAAGCAGAAATGATTTAAATGCCAGTTAAGTTTTCATGGCTGTGTCTGCAGACTGCGATGCTAATTAGAGCCTTCGGAGATGGTCAGGACCGCCACGCCGCAATCCATGGGAGGCTCGTTTTTATTTGTCGTCCTTAACATGCACTTATTGGTCAAATTGTCTGTAGCGACATGAACAAATGGCCGCTGGAAGGTCGGGTCACTTCCTCCAAAACAAGCAATCAGTAGTGCCATTCAGATGTGGCTTCAAATGCCAATTAAAACCTCGATGGGAAAATCTTCAAAAAGAGAGCAACCACAAAACGCGCCGCTGCCGGGAATCATTGCTTCCTGGTATAAAACTTACAGGGGCTGAAGAGGTCTTCTTCTCTAATTAGAAGGACGCGCAAAAGGAGGTGGAGCTACACCAAATAAATAAGGAGACCAGTGGGTTTAGTGAGGTGCAAGAAACTCTTGTGGAGATATTTGTAAGGCACTGAAGGCCAGAGAGCCCCACAATGGTACAACGGGGCGTGGCGGTGTGGTGGAGAGAGAACTGAAAAGGGGATGGGCTATGGGATGTAAGTCTAAAGAGGTGGAGGTCAAAGATAAAACCTCTTTATTAAACAACCAGCACATAACGCGTTTTGAGGATGCAGCCCCAAAGGCCTATTATTTTAAGCTATGATAGGACCAGGGGTGTCCCTACCATGAGGTGACCTAAGACTGCTGCCTCAGGCGGGGGGACCTCAGACGGGCGGCAGGTTGATTTCCGAATAGTAGTTATTTTTTACCAGCCATTTACCAGTAAAGAACAACTCTCTGCTGCAAGCCGCCGGGCAGCAACCCAACAGGCATTAAACTCACCTGCAGCTCAGGTCCGGCAGCTGCCACTGCTGAGTCTGTGACTACTAACCTCTCCCAAGTTGTCTTCATGCGATTGTTGGTCTGTATGCGGTGGGGACACAGGAGGGGAAGGCCAGGGGTCACAGACTCAGCAGCGTCAACCGCCAGCCGACCAGAGCTGCAGTCTGGGTGAGTGAAGTGTCTGTTGGGTTGCTGCTGGGCAAGAGGCCAATAAGGGGGACACTATTACTGATAGGACTGATATGGGGTCAACATTACTATTGGGGCCACTATGAGGCCACTATTACTACTAGGACCACTAACGAAATCACTATTACTACTGGAGCCATTAAGGGGGCCACACCCGAGCTCTCTTTGCCCAGGTGAAGCAGGCCCGGGCACTGTTTGCACCACACAAGGCAGCAACCATCAAAGACTGGGATGGCAAATTATTACAAGAAGATCAAATCAAGCATAAGTGGCGAGAATATACAGCAGAGCTGTATGCAGGCGATCGGACAACCCGTTGGGTCACGTACATCAAGTAGAACAAGAACCGGGCATTCTGAAGGAAGAAGTCACATGGGCCCTGAAACAACTACCCAACAGGAAAGCCCCGGGCGTTGATCACCTACCAGCCGAACTGCTCAGACCAGTCAGGATCCTAACCGACCCATGTCAGAAGATCTGGAGCTCCAAATCGTGGCCCAAAGACTGGACAAGATCTGTCTTCATCACACTTCCAAAAAAAAAAAGTGATGCTCCAGAATGTTCCAATTCCCGCCCCGTCGCCCTCATACTGCACGCCAGCAAAACCCTTCTAAAGATCATACAGAAACGCATTGCGACAATTTGTGAACAGCAACCGCCGGACGTTCAAGCTGGTTTCTGCAAAGGTCGTGGCACCAGTGACCAAATTATGAACCTGTGCTGGATTATGGAGAAGACCCGGGAGTGTCATCAGGATGTGTACATGTGTTTCATCGACTACAGCAAGGCTTGGGATTGTGTGGAACATGACGAGCTTTGGAAGTGTCTGAAGCAAATGGGCGTCCCAGAACATACTGAGCAGCTTACAACCAAGAAGCAACAGTCAGGACGGCTTATGGAAAGACGGGTTGGTTCGGGATCGAGAAAGGCGTACGGCGAGGCTGCATTCTATCACCCGTCCTTCTGTACGCAGAAACTATCAGGAGGCGACGCAATCTGGACCAATCAGAAATCAGAGTCAAAATCGGTGGCAGAAATGTCAACAACCTCCGATCTGCAGATGCCACTACCCTGCTGGTGGAAAGTGAGAGGGACGTGGAATACCCTATCCAAGGGGTGCAGAAGGAAAGCGAATGCATGGGACTCAACAGCAAGAAAACGAAAGTCATGACCGCGGTAGGCAACATAAAGATTACCAACGAAGAAGTCGAGTCGGTCCAAGATTTCATCTTGCTTGGATGCAAAATCGATTGCAACGGGCAACCTGGACCCGAGATCAGGAGACGGGTTACACTGGGCAGGAATACAATGCAAGGAATGGGAAAGATCTGGAAAAGAAGGATATCAGCATTACAACAAACAGCAGACTGGTCGATGCAACCGTCTCTCCCACAACGACGCATGTTCACACATGTAACAAGTCACCAGCAAGCTACCCTGACCATGTTACCTACCAACAGGGCTCTGGCAGCATCGCTCCAGGTGAAGAGGAGCCCAGCTACCCTGGTCTGGAATGATGGCGTCTTCCATATGACACAGGTAGCATTCTAATGGAATTTGCTTATTCTCCATATTTTTGTTTTTTCTCAAGTTGTTCTGTTTTCTCCCATATTTTTTAACTTAGCGCAGTCTTCTATCTATGAATCTCCTGTTAGATGTGAGTCGGTTGTCTCAGTATATGCACGGCTGGCATTAGCTTCATGCGGATGTAGGCGGGGGGCAATCACTTTCCTTAGATCCGCCTGGCCAGATGATCTTCTCCCTCCATGATGCAGCATATTGTAGAGCTTTATGACTCCTCCTCCTTGCTCTGTCTCCTCCCTTCTGCGGTGCCACTGTCAGCCTGTCGCTGCCTCCCAACACAGTCACTTAGTTCTGCTATTGCATTTATATAATGAGCTTCGTTCTGGCTATATAACTATGTACTGAGGTTGGTTCATGCTGTATCTAAGTACTGAGCTTGGTCCTGGTGCTGTATTTATGTTATTAGCTTGGTCCTGGTGCTGTACTTATGTTATGAGCTTGGTCCTGGTGCTGTATTTATGTTATTAGCTTGGTCCTGGTGCTGTATTGATGTAATTAGCTTGGTCCTGGTGCTGTATTGATGTTATTAGCTTGGTCCTGGTGCTGTATTTATGTGATTAGCTTGGTCCTGGTGCTGTATTGATGTTATTAGCTTGGTCCTGGTGCTGTATTTATGTTATTAGCTTGGTCCTGGTGATGTATTTATGTTATGAGCTTGGTCCTGGTGCTGTATTTATGTTATTAGCTTGGTCCTGGTGCTGTATTGATGTTATTAGCTTGGTCCTGGTGCTGTATTGATGTTATTAGCTTGGTCCTGGTGCTGTATTGATGTTATTAGCTTGGTCCTGGTGCTGTATTTATGTGATTAGCTTGGTCCTGGTGCTGTATTGATGTTATTAGCTTGGTCCTGGTGCTGTATTTATGTTATGAGCTTGGTCCTGGTGCTGTATTTACATTGGTCCTGGCACAGTATTTATTCGCTGAGCTGTTCTGGTGTGGGTATTTTGCTGCCTTGCTGCTTTTTGCACATGCAAGATACAAGCAGACTACCTATCAGTGCAACATATATTGTTCTTTTCTTACAAACAGCGTGAGGGAGCACTGAACAAATTACAGCTGGGACTGCGTGTATGCATGTCTGTCCATATTCACAACTGTGAACCCACCTTTAAAGGGGTTGTCCAGATGTAAACTAATGATGGCCTATCCTCAGGATAATTCATCAATAGTAGATTGTCGGGAGTCCATTGCTTGGGACCCACCTATCAGCTGTTTGCCACACCAGTGTGCTTGTGGGCTCAGCTGATTTCTGCAGGAACAGACAGCTCCATTCTCACTGCAGTGGCTAGACCTGGTATTGCAGGCAAAGTTCCTATACATTTTAATGCTTGCATTACCAAGCCTGGCCACTACAGTAAGAACGGAGCTGTCTTCCTGCAGAATTCAGTACAGTACATGAATGCACCAGCCTGGCAAACAGCTGAAGGGTAGGGGCCCAGGCAATTAACCCCTGCCAATCTACTACTGATGACTTATCCTAAGGATAGGCCATCAATAGTTTAGAATCGGAAAACCCCTTTAAAGAATTCGACGTACTCCTCTGACTATAACAGATGCCAACTGGTCAACTTGAGGAATAGATAATCTTCAGTTGTTATCATGAAGGCTTTGATACCAAATGAATATATAGAAGCCGCCAATCAGTAGAAGCGGCTCTGGCTGCAGGTCACAAGGCAGAAATGAAGGCTGTTGTGATCCAGAGCTGTATCAGATCAAGGCTGAAGCAAGAAGTCATTCGGACATTGGCCATCTGAAATGAGCCTCCGTTATGGCCGCACACCCGCGAGACCACAGGAAGAGGCTTGTTACATCGAAACGTGTCCTCTGTGCGGGCATTGTGGGTAATAAACACAAAGTCAGCTTTAATGTAGGACTCCATTCGTACTTCTGGAAGGTCGAGCACTGTTACCAATCGGGCTGATATGGGGGCCACTATTACTACTGGAGCCACTATGGGGGTCACTGTTATTACTGGGGCCACTAAGGACGTGTGATTACTAATGGGGCCACTATGGGGGTCACTGTTATTACTGGGGCCACTATGGGGGTGCGATTACTAATGGGGCCACTATGGGGGTCACTGTTATTACTGGGGCCACTAAGGACGTGCGATTACTAATGGGGCCACTATGGGCAAGACTGTTACTACTGGGGCACTTTGAGTGACACTATTACCACTGGGGCAACTATTACTGGGGTCATTAAGGAGCACAACTACTCTGTCACTTCAGTCTCAGTAGGACAAATATGTTTTGTTATCAGGTGTATTTGCACTTTCAATACCTGTAAAGTGAAATGAGTGGCGTTTTCTGAGGGGGGGGGGCACAATCTGACTCAAACAGCATAAAGGCTTAGGGGAACCCTGAATAAAATCCTGTGGCCTCTACATTTAAACTTATGAAGGCCACCATATTGAGAACTGAGTTAGTCCATTATTACCTTATGAGGCCCTTTTATTATGCAGGTAAGTCACTTCACCCGTCAGTGGTTATAACGCTACTAGTAACTATTAGGACATTATAGTCGGTGTGTCTGGTGGCACATCACACTCACAGCAGCTTGATTACCACACAAGACAAACACAGCTTGCCTCCTCCCACAGCAGTGACATCACCACAGGTATTTAGCCCACTGGATCTCTGTAGTGGTGGTAGGTCGGTGTCTTCTGTCAGGACCGCTGAGTTGTGTCTGACATAATAGCGGTTTAGTTGTATTCTCATTTTGTTATTTTTGTCCTCCCCTCTTCAAGACCCCCAACTGTGTTGTTTTTCTGTTGGTCAGACTCTGTGTTTTATATATGTTATAGGACCTTTGATGGCATCACCAGGGAGTGAAGCGATGATGTCACCAGGGGCGGAGCATGAGAAGCACTCACACACATACATACAGACAGGTGGTTGTTAGTAGTTTGATGGTGGATCGCCATATTACCGCAGTGGTGTCTAGTTGGCATATTATAGAGTTGCCTGAAGGACAATCCGCGGCAGTCATCCTTTTTTTCATTTCTTTATCATTTTTTTTTGCTTTTAGTCCTTTAATTACAGTTTGTAGTTAATAATATACAAATGAGCGTTGGAAAGTTTGAAGTCATATTGATAGCATTAATCCGCGTGGGGTCGTCAGCCTGAGATGCCTCCTCGGCTGAGATATGCGGTGACAATAGGAAGAGATGAATACGGGGAACATTCCAGCGGAGTCGCTGAGCGTTCCCCTCCGCACGTAAAGCTGCGCTGACCTTGTGAGCGGTTGGTTCCTTCCCCACCATCGCTTCCTCTTGCATTATGTTGCGATGTCTGGCGCACCACACGTTACTGCCGGCATTGTTGTTCTGATTACATGCACTTTAGTAGGTAATAACTTGTATATCGCACTCTTCATTCACAAGACACAAAGCCCTCCAAGGAGTACAAGCAATTACTACAATATTCTTTCAATATAATGAAAACTCCACAATGACATTAATGTTGTTTCTAATTAGGTAACTGCCTTCACCGAGAATAGGAATCGCTGCCAGATACCTGAGACTGAACGCGCCGCGCGCTCCTCTGTTTACCCTGGCAGTGACTGACGCAGTAAGGAGGCCTTCCGATGGGACATCAGCATCTTCATGACTTAAGTGATGGGGCTGAATGTTCAACAGCACCTTCATTATTATAAATTGTGGCTTGCTATGCAGTCAGGGACAGAAGCACGAGGGCACCTGGGGCATGAACCACCTTAAAGGGGCAGCAACTTTTCAGAAAACGTCTGCTCATCTACTGGCTTGTGTTCATCTCATTATTTCTAGAATGAACTTGGATTCAAAATGTTGTTGCTTTACCACTATAAATCACTTCGGAAGGGGCTGCCACTAGGGGGTCTCCCTTCCAGCTTCTCTGCAATCCACTGTCTGTTGTTAGGTATAGAGATTCTGTAGTAACTAGAACACAAGGACATTTCCATAGCAACCGGGGCGGGCTTATCTTCACAGCGGCTCCCATACACTCAACGGCTGCAGACTGACAGATCTGCAGACACTGTGATAACTTTATCCACAGTCTCTGACTCTCTTGCTGCTATACATGTGGGTGTGTGTCTGTGTGCACACATATATTATAGTGGGTTTACTAACCATTTGGCCAAGATATCTCTGAATGCCTGATTGTCCTGGGAGAGCGAAGGGACAGGCATTCAGATACTATGTCCCTGCTGATTGGACCAGAGACAATGCAATGCAGCATGGGAAGTAAAGACAAGGAATTCAGGACAGGGAACTACCAGCCGAATGCTAGGCTTGCTCCATGCTCCCTCCCTGATAATGGATTGCAAACAGCAGGACAGCATGAAAATGGGGCAGACCACCTGAAAATCAGAACTTACAGACATGAAACAGGGTGCAAACAGCAGCAAATGAGGGTGAGGAGAACCGGGGGGATTGTAGAAAACTTGCTGAAAACTCAGGGAGACTTTAAAGGGGTTGTCTCACCAAATGAAGTTATTGCCTACCTACAGGATAGGGTATACCCAGCTGGTATGTGGGGTCTGACCCTTTGAACTTGGCTATTTTCGGCACTCCTATAACAATGAATTGAGCGGCGGTGCATATGTTCAACACTCGCCACTCCATTCATCTGGTGACCTTTGGGACCATTATTTTCGAGATCGGTGATGGTTCCTGCTATCAGATCCCCACCAATCAGCTAGTTAATCCTTCGGTTAGACAACCCGTTTAGGGTGACCGCCCACTACAGTTTTTTTTCACTGCAAAATTCGCAGCGTTTTTTTTTCTGCAGGGGTCTATGGGACTTGGAAGGTTAAAATAGCGATCGCGCAAAATCGTGATTTCGCAGTAAATTGCAAGGCAAAAGTGATATCAGAATTGGACAGTCCTCCTCTATGAGACCTGGCATGTACCTGTCCAGTGGATGTATGGCCATAGCAACATGTACACATGAAATAAACAAGATATCCCGAAGGGTTCCTGTAGTGAAAGGGTAAATCTTATAACTTCATAATACCCCTAGAATGTCCTTATTTTATACCTGGTAGACTTCTGTACACTCAGGGGTCAATTAATGGCCCTGCAAAGCTCTAATAGTGTCCTCATGTTGTAGGTGGGTCCAATTTACTAGCAGGTGGGGCTAACACAAGTGGGCGGGGTCATTAACTTACGTAAAGCCAGAACCTAGGGAGACAGTATAGAAAGTGTGTAAGGTTGCGGCACTGGCCCTTTAAATAATGCAGTCTTCTCCCCTCCTGCAGACCCTCGCACAGGAGAGCGGGGTCTGCAGCAACTGCTCCATCTTGCATCAACCCTAATTTAACCGCAGTGAGCCCAAGGCTGTTATTACTTCAACCCCTTAACGCTACAGGGCGCACTTTTACGTCCTGGAGGTTCGGGGTTTGCACAGAGGGGGTCAATCCCAATACATACAATGCGGGTGGCAGCTGATCAGTTCTATTAACCCTTTAAATGATGCAGTCAATTATGACAGCGACACTTTAATGCCCCGATCGATGTTTGGGGATCCCGAACAGCCCCCCGCAATGAGATCACGGGGTGCTGTGCAATCGTCATGGCACCCGGGGCCTTCTGAAAGCCCTCAGGGCTGCCATGGCAGATTGCCTATCAGACCATTCTCTGGTGTGGCTTGGTAGTTCACCTGTCGGACTGCAGTATAATGCAGCAGCGATGAAACATTCACAAGTTCAAGTTCCCATGGGGACTAGGAAAAGTATGTAAAAGTTAGTTTTAATTCTAACAAATTTTTACATTTTTTAATATATATATAAAAAAATGATATTATAAAAAATGAAAGGTAATAAAATCCTATTTTGTATCGCCGCATCCATAAAAGTCCGATCTATCAAAGTAACGCGTTATTTACCCGCACAGTCAATGTGGTCAGAAAAACGCCAGGACTGCACTTCTCTGGTCTTCCCAACTCCAAGAGAGAAAGTAATAAGAAATGATCAAAAAGTCGTCTGCCCCCGTCTTAGAGGAGGAAAATAGGGGAAGATATGTTTAACTCCCCCAGGGACAGCACAGGGGATAGCGCCGGGCGCCGGAGCGGAAGGAGAGGCAGAGGTCTGAAACAGCGGAGCTCTGTGTCACAGCAACGCTTCGGCAGGAGGGAGGGAGATAGCCGATTGGTGGAGGCGGGGGAGCAGCAGACGTACCCGCAGGCGCTCACCACCCATCAGCGGCCCGTGTGGGCGGCAGCGGGGAGGAGAGAGGACCCGTAAGCGATCGCACATTTGTTCGCACAATCGCAAGTTTGTTTCTGCGACCGCGGTTTAGTTAACGCGTTTAGACTTGTGATCCTGCGAACAAATGCCGATGCGATGAGTTTCAGCACATTCGCTTTATAAGACGCAGCGACTTTTTTCCCCACTTTGCGTCTTATAAAGCGAACAATGCGGTAAATATCATTGGGAAAAAATAATTACAGCAAAAATAAATATCTCCATGAATTTGGCATCGCTGTAATGGTGCCGACCCGCAGTACACATATCATGTCTGGCTGCAGTGTGGGCGCCGTAGAGACAAGACCCTTATGGCATTGTCAGGATAAGATTGCAGGGTCACCTCCCAGGTGTCATGGCGGCCTGGAGCCTTCTTTAGGCCCTGAGGGCTGACAGGACCTCTTGCCTCTTAACCCTTTCTTATCCAGTGTCAGGCCTTGTCTGACATCAGGCTTTCCCTGCATAGCTCCGATGTCGGACAAGGTCTGACACATGTACCGTGCTTCCCCAAAAATAAAACCCTGTCTTTTGTTAATTTTTGCTCCAAAAGAGGCATTGGGTCTTATTTTCAGGGGATGTCTTATACTTACCTAGCAGACGTCACCCAGGTCCCTCCCGCTGCTCTCTGCCGTATCGGCAGGCTTCCTTGCAGTTCTGAGTGCTGACAGAAGATCACTTGCTGGTGTTTGTAAACCCTGCCTCCAGCAAGTGATTGCTCTGATTGGTTTTTCTGATTGCCTCCCCTGCCCTAACCTGGCAGCCGAATATTACCACACCACCCTCAGCCGTGCCCTGGATGAAGTGGCACCGCCCGTGATGCGAGCTGTCAAACGCAGACCACGGCAACCCTGGCTCACGTCCCAAACACGCTTCATCCGGCGGTGCTCTAGGTGCGGCTGTGGAGAAAGTCAAAGCTGCCAGCAGACTTCCTCCACTTCAAATTCATGCTTAAAACGTATAACCTAGCCCTTCGCCATGCCAAACAAGTTTATTTCACCTCCCTTGTCTCCTCACTATCCCACAACCCAAAACAACTCTTTGAGACCTTTCACTCCCTCCTCAGCCCCAAGGAACAGGCCCCTGCGACAGACCTGACTGCTGGAGAACTAGTTGCCTATTTCAAAGAAAAAATCGACCACATTCGAAAAGAAATCTCTGAAAGCTGCATGGTTAGCCCTGATCCCAGCTCCATCAGCACTGCATCCAGCACCTACTCACTATCTACGCTAGAACCAACGACAGAGGAAGAAGTCTCCAGGCTCCTTTCCGCTGCCCGCCCTACCACCTGCGCCAGCGACCCTCTCCCCTCTCACCTCCTCCGCTCCCTTTCCCCAGCTCTCATTACTCACCTCACCACAATCTGCAACCTCTCCCTAACCTCTGGCACTTTTCCCTCCTCATTCAAACACTCCATTATATCCCCTCTGCTTAAAAAACCAACCCTGGACCTGACTAATGCTGCTAACTACCGACCCGTCTCAAACCTCCCCTTTATCGCCAAATTACTGGAACGCCTGGTCTACTCCCGGCTTACTCGCTTTCTCTCTGACAACTCACTCCTCGACCCCCTCCAGTCTGGTTTCCGCTCTCTACACTCGACCGAAACTGCCCTTACAAAAGTAACAAATGACCTGATGACTGCAAAGTCGAGAGGTGATTACTCCCTACTAATCCTCCTTGACCTGTCTGCTGCATTTGACTCTGTCGACCATAATCTCCTTCTCACTATGCTCCACTCTATTGGTCTAAAGGATGCTGCTCTCTCCTGGTTCTCCTCCTACCTCTCTGACCGCTCTTCCAGTGTTTCCTTTGCTGGTTCTATCTCTGCTCCACTTCCTCTCGCTGTCGGGGTACCCCAGGGCTCACTCCTCGGCCCCCTCCTCTCACTGTTGGGGTACCCCAGGGCTCGGTCCTTGGTCCCCTTCTTTTCTCTATCTATACTGCCCCAATTGGACAAACAATCCACAGATTCGGCCTCCAATACCATCTCTATGCTGACGACACCCAACTATACACCTCCTCTCGTGAGATCTCTGGACCATTCCTCCAAAATATCACCGACTGTCTGTCCGCTGTCTAACACTATGTCCTCCCTTTTTCTCAAACTAAACCTCTCTAAAACTGACCTCCTTGTCTTTCCACCTTCTAATCGACCTCCCCTCAACATCTCCATTCCAGTGTCTGGCACCATCATAACCCCCCGACGGCATGCCCGATGCCTTGGGGTCACACTGGACTCTGACTTCTCCTTTGCCCCCCATATCCAATCTCTGGCCCAAACATGCCACATGCACCTCAGAAATATTGCTAAAATACGTCTGTTCCTAACCACGGACACGCTAAAGACACTCCTGGTTGCCCTCATCCACTCCCGGCTTGACTACTGCAACTCGCTGCTCATCGGCCTCCCCCGCACTAGACTCGCTCCGCTCCAATCCATACTAAATGCAGCAGCTAGGCTCATTTTTCTATCCAGTCGTTATTCAGACGCCTCTGCATTATGCCAGTCGCTGCATTGGCTGCCCATCCACTGCAGAACTAAATTTAAACTCCTCTACCTCACTCACAAAGCCCTGCATGGCGCTGCGCCACCATACATCGCCTCCCTGCTGTCAGTATACCACCATACATCGCCTCCCTACTGTCAGTACACCAGCATACATCGCCTCTCTCCTGCCAGTACACCACCGTACATCGCCTCCCTCCTGTTCGGACACCACCATACATCGCCTCCCTACTGTCAGTACACCACCATACATCACCTCCCTCCTGTCAGTACACCACCATACATCGCCTCCCTCCTGTCAGTACACCACCATACATCGCCTCCCTCCTGTCAGTACACCACCATACATCGCCTCCCTCCTGTCAGTACACCACCATACATCGCCTCCCTCCTGTCAGTACACCACCATACATCGCCTCCCTCCTGTCAGTATACCACCCAGCCCGCTCACTCCGATCGGCTAACACCCTCAGACTAAACACCCCTGTAATACGAACCTCACATGCTCGCCTACAGGACTTCACCAGAGCAGCACCCATCCTCTGGAATGCTCTACCCCAAGGCATCCGGACAATTCCCAATGCACGATATTTCAGACGTGCCTTAAAAACGCACCTCTTCAGGGAAGCATACCAAATCTCCTGACCTAGTCCCTCGCCCCTCCCTATGGTGCTCCACCCTGTTTGCCTTCTGATAAATGATCTGTACATGACATTTCCTATTGCCTGTGTTCCCCACCCCCTGCACCTCCTGTACCACCCCCAACCCATTTGTGTCTAACCCAATGTACCTTATATTGTAATTGTTGTATTGTTTTGCATTTATCCATGCCTGAAAGCGCTGCGGAATAGGTTGGCGCTATACAAATAAAGGTTATTATTATTATTATTATTTTTGAGTGCCGCGGCTCAGCCAATCACTGTGGAGCTTGATGAACCAATCACAGGCCGTTATCACAGTCAGCAGCGCTGATAACATTCTTTCAGCTCGCATTCCACTGGTAGTTCACAGCGGGACGGGAGCTGTAATTGTGGAGAACAAAGCAGCTGTTTGCTTATGCAGAACAGCTGTATTGTTAGCCTGTGATAGCGGCGGTATCCCGCTCCACCTGCATAGCTCTTAAGTAGCTACTTAGCTATTATAGACTATGCAAAGATAATCGCTCAAAACTGTCACTAAAACTATCGTTTGAGCAACTTTTGAGCGATCATCTGTCAGTGTAAATGGGGTCTAACTCAGGGACCATAAAACCTTCACTTGCTTATCGGTGACTATTATTTTAAGTGCAAATTAATCACATCCATGTCTGTGCCTCGTCATAAGTATGTGTGTGTGTATATATATATATATATATATATATATATGCGCCTCTTCGGATCCATTTCATTATGCCTTGATGAAGGACTGAGAGTAAAAGTCTGAAAGCTCGCTGTCACATCATGCATTGTTGGCCATTAAAAGGTCTCATATCTACAGGATGACTCGGCTTCTCCGGGAACGATCACACATCGCTCTGCTGGCGACTCCGGACTGAACCTTTTTCAGGAAAGACTAAATGGGAAGATGCATTTCCTCAAGCAAAATGAATTGTAAAAAATCCACAACGGATCGCATGGCCGCAGCAGGAGAAAGGAGAGAGAACACTGGGAAGCCGGGACGTCATCCTGGAGGAGGCTTCAAAAAGTACCAAAATAAACTAAAACACTAGTTTTCAAAAAATTGCTAATAAAAACAGTTATTCCAACTAATCCACAAGCTCCTACCCACCCAAAATAAATGGCAGGGGATCTGGATTTGAAGGGGTTAGAAGGTGACGCGGGCGCAGCCATGACCACGAAAGGGTTAACCATGCTGGATGGTGAGTTCTGAAGCTTCTCCCGGCCCGCTGGTTTCCAGCATATTACAGAGGGAGCGTTGAGACGTCTGAGCAGCTGACTATCGATGACCAGATTTCTCCAATCTTCCCCTTTAGTGGTGCGTTTAGCGGCTTTGATGCTCACGTGGTCGCGGATGATAGCATCAAGGCAGATTAGGAGTCTGTCCTGGCATCCTATTAATCCGTAAGTTTCCTCATTCGCTGCCTTAAAACGCCCTTATTAAGATCTAAAGGAAACTGAGAGAGGTTCATTGAGAGCTCAGTGATACAAATGTAGCATTTATGGAGGATGAGAAGCGAAAATCCAAGAGGGCATTAGCTTAGCTCTCGTCAGACATCTGCTCCCAATCAGCGCTTGCAGGATCGCGCCTCTTACACTTCTTCTTAAAGACGATGATGGCAAATTCCCATATGGACATGTAAAACAAGCAGCCTGCTGAATAAACCTACAGGAGCTGCAAACTCTATGTGAGGCGCCACCGGCTTCATTATCCTACTGGGATGATGGATGAAAGACCACGAAAAGCCACACGAAGCGCCTGATGGAGACTCCTGATGAGATGATAGAAAGGTTCCCCTGTATTACTTATTTAGAATGCCCGGTAATAACTTCTATAGCACCCGCACCCATGGTAACATAGTAATACTTAGTAACACATAGTAATATAGTGACATAGTAACAGTAATATAGTAACATAGTAACACAGTAACACATAGTAATACAGTGATATAGTAACACAGTAACACATAGTAATATAGTAACATAGTGACAGAGTAACAGTAATATAGTAACACATAGTAACACAGTGTGTAAGGGCGAAGTCAGACGAATGTTTTTTGCGCACGCCTATGTGCGCAAAAAAAGCTTATCTAATAGAACCATCGGTTTCCTATGTAGCGTTCACATGTCCGTTTTTTACAGGCGCAAAATCTTTGCACCTGCAAAAGATAGGACATGCGTGCACCGAGAAGGTCTGTGCTGCACATAAAGTTTCCCCGTGGGGAGTCCCCTCATCACTGAACACTGTGACAGCACTGTCAGTGTTCAGTGAGGATGGGACTCCCTGCGAAGACAAAAGAATCCCCTGCCACAGCTGTCACAGTTGTGGCAGAGGACCGCAATGTTCTCCCATTGCTTTCAATGGGGCCGGCTGCAGAAGCCGACAAGTGCCCTTGCCTGAAAATCATCCCTAGCTGGTGTAAAAAAAATATACATAAATATACATCACCTTCCGCTGCTGTCAAGGCTCCGGCATGTCTAAAGCACTACTATTAAGCATTTCCTGCTGGCCAGGGATTTGAAAATCCCCGCCTCCAGAAAGTTCTAGTCTTATTGGCTGAGTGCTCAGCCAATCACAGGCAGTGCTCAGCCATTCATTGAATGATAGATGAGCAGTCCTTGTGATTGGTCACAGCACTCAGCCAATCAGAGGCAGTGCTCAGCCATTCATTTAATTTGATTTTTGAATCCCCGGCCAGCAGAAAGTGCTTCAGAGCAGTGTCGGGGGCCAAGTGACAAGACACGCCGGAGCCCCAACTGCGGCAGAAGATTATGTATTTTTTTTAATTTTTTTACACCAGATAAGGATGATTCTCAGGGAAAGGCTTATATTTCAAGCCCTTTCCTGAAAATCACTGTTGAGGTTGCCTGCATCGCATTGCTTTCAACACAAAGCAATGGGCACGGAGCTTCGGTCACGTGCATTTTTAACATTCATGGAGCATCTTTTTTTTTTTGCGCAAAAGAAACGTTTGTCTGACTGAGCCCTTAGGCAGAAAAAAAAGACATATCACTCCGGCCCCGCCTATTACCCCCCAAGGAGGTGAAAACATCCAATGAAGTGACAGACAATTTTCCTCATTTTAGGTAAAAAATTCCTTCCTGACTTCAATCTGGCAATCGGAATATTCCCCGGGTCACCGAGCCTCCTGAATTAGGTATTCTTCATGAGAATATTTTCCAGCTGGAGGAGTACAGCCATCCATACAATCCAAAAGAGCTTTGCTAAACGTACGGAGTCCAAAGATCTGTTTTGGTCCCAATTAAGGCTCCCACTTCAGGACTATATAAAACATATAAAGATCCCGCAGTTATGGAGTGTGTACGGAGCGGGCTCTGATTGCGGCAGATAACTGTTTAGATGCCAATGTCAAAGCTGACTGCACATCCAAACAGTCATCAGAAGGGAGTGGACCAACACTATGTGGGGGTGCCAATGGGCTAGCATGGCAGCCTGGAGCCTACTGAAGGCAACATTAAAAATCACTATATGCTGCAATACTAAAGTATCACAGTGTATAGTACAAGTAATCAAATGAGCACAAGTTCTGGTCTCCTGTGGGGACTAAAGAAAAGTCTAACAAAAAGATTTGAATACGTGTTTCTAACATTTAGGCTAACTTCACATTGGCGAGGGCGATATCAGGCTGCGAATCACGGTGCGATATCACCCTCACCACCCATGGGAAATCCCGAGGATGCGAGGCATTTTTATGTGAAAATAGCCTTTGTTCCAATGGGATACCCCGTATTGCGTGCACTTTGCACATGGTGCGATGCTGCTGCGGGTCCAATTGAAAACAATGGGCGCTGTGATGCGAGAGCACGCACAGGATAAGACAGGCCGCGATTTGATTCCCACATCGCATCGTGCTGCCAAGTGGGAAAAAACGCTCATGTGTATGACCATTCCAGACAACTGGGTTCATATCTGCTCTCACAACGTGTCTCTGCAGCTAGCCTTGGAAAATAAAAAAATGAAACAAATGAAAAACCGCACATATTTGGTATTGTCGTGTACGTAAAAGTCCAAACTATTCAAATCTCGCAACATTTATCTCACACTCTGAAGGCCGTAAAGAGAAATTAGGATGGAATGCCAGAATCACCGATCCCAAATTATTTGAATAAAATGTTCTCAAAAAGACGTTTGTTTCCTAAAATGGTAACAATAAACGCTATAGCTCCGCCCACAGTAACGAGCCGTCACACAGGCCAATCAATGAACAAAATGGAATACGGCGGCGGAAAGTTATTTTTGTTTAAGAAAAAGTTTTAATTAACTTTTTAAAAATAGAAAAAAAAAACCCGGAGAAATGTAGAATGGCGGTAATTCACCCCAGAACAATAGTCTGGTCTACTGATATACTCCTGTCATTTCTACTGCACTGTGAGAGCTGGAAACTAAATCCACCAACAATGGTGCAATTGCTTTTAGTTCACTTCAGCATGCCACGTTAGACTGAGGCTGAGGAAAATGCACGATTTCCACCAAAACATTCGGGTTTGTCCGGTGAACTAAAACAATGAATAATCATTTTAACTGACTGACAGATTGTCATCATCTGGAACAAAGTCGTCTGTGGTTGACATATTCATCTCATACACGAATGATCCCTCCTTGAAAGTCTTTCTCTGGAAGAACGCTCGCACAAAGAGGGTCAGTCCATCACCTGGCGTCATGGAAGTTGGTTGTTGTCCGTCACCTGGCGTCGTTGAAGTTGGTTGTTGTCCGTCACCTGGCGTCCCTGAAGTTGGTTGTTGTCCGTCACCTGGCGTCGTTGAAGTTGGTTGTTGTCCGTCACCTGGCATAGTTGAAGTTGGTTGTTGTCCGTCACCTGGTGTCGTTGAAGTTGGTTGTTGTCCGTCACCTGGCGTCGTTGAAGTTGGTTGTTGTCCATCACCTGGCGTCGTTGAAGTTGGTTGTTGTGCGTCACCTGGCGTCGTTGAAGTTGGTTGTTGTCCGTCACCTGGCGTCCCTGAAGTTGGTTGTTGTCCGTCACCGGGCGTCGTTGAAGTTGGTTGTTGTCCATCACCTGGCGTCGTTGAAGTTGGTTGTTGTCCGTCACCTGATGTCGTTGAAGTTGGTTGTTGTCCGTCACCTGGCATCGTTGAAGTTGGTTGTGGTCCATCACCTGGCGTCGTTGAAGTTGGTTGTTGTCCGTCACCTGGCATCATTGAAGGGGGTTATGGTCCGTCACCTGGCGTCGTTGAAGTTGGTTGTTGTCCGTCACCTGGTGTCATTGAAGTTGGTTGTTGTCCGTCACCTGGCGTCGTTGAAGTTGGTTGTTGTTCGTCACCTGGCGTCGCTGAAGTTAGTTGTGGTCTGTCACCTGGCGTCGTTGAAGTTGGTTGTTGTCCGTCACCTGGCATCATTGAAGGGGGTTATGGTCCGTCACCTGGCGTCGCTGAAGTTGGTTGTTGTCCGTCACCTGGCGTCGTTAAAGTTGGTTGTTGTCCGTCACCTGGCGTCGTTGAACGTGTATGGCCAGTTTGTACAACAATAACAGCCAATATGGTCTAAAATATGTATGTCTACGTCTGCAGAACAATGGTTCGCCCCGGGTGTTTGCCCCCCTAAAGCTTGCCATGCACAATAAATAGAAGTTGGTTGTTGCTTGAACAAATATCTGAGCAGTCAACAACCGTTCTGCCAACACAAGCATAAACATTTTAGTCCAACTGTTACCGTTGTCCAAACTGGCTGTAGATATTCAGTTAGAAGGAGGAGATCTTTCAAAGTAGGATCATTTGTGTGTCAGATGGAAATTTCAAGCACAGCCAACTTTGTTGCAGACGATGATGGTCTATCATCAGTTGGCTAAAACAACAATTGATAGTGGCATCTAAAGGATTAAATGGCCAGGATTAGAGGTAGCTGCTAGTTGTTGGCTATCCAAAAGAGGAAAACCTCTCTCATCTTCACACAGCACCCCTAGAAGCTTCTAAAGGCACACCAGGGAGCTGCGGTGCCATGGTTAGGAATCACTGCCCTAAAGCCTGTCCCATCACTGTGCAGTAAATCAGTACATGGTGGCAATTTGCAGGAACACCTTCCTGCCCATGATGTAAATACATATCACAGGGTGGACAGGTATAGAATAGAGGTAGTGGGGATCAGACATCATCAGAACAGAAGTAGCGGGGATCAGGCATCATCAGAACAGAAGTGGCGGAGGACCAGGCATCATCAGAACAGAAGTGGCGAGGATCAGGCGTCATCAGAACAGAAGTGGCGGAGGACCTGGCATTATCAGAACAGAAGTGGCGGAGGACCAGGCATCATCAGAACAGAAGTGGCGAGGATCAGGCGTCATCAGAACAGAAGTGGCGGGGGAACAGAGGAGGTCAATGTGACTTCTTTTGTGTTTGTACAGTAAGCTGAGGGAGGTTCTACACTTTTCTTTTTTTTTTCCTCTGGTCAACCCCTTTAACTCTTCAAGTCTTCCTGAAGGCCAGTTGATGGCCACCAAAAACTCCAACCATACTATATTTTTCTAACTTTACAAAGATATTCAGTGTGGTGTTGAATAACTCAACCAGTCCAACCAAGAGACCAAAAAGTTACCTGCATTAGGGGTCACGTTTATCCTGGGTTCTAGGACGCTTCCGTCAGGAGCCGAGACTATTCAGTCAAGCACCGGCATGATAAGCTATAGGCAAGCCAATGTTGATGTAGACAGAAAAAGAGCAAAACAAACTGAGATTCTAACAATGGAAAGTAGCAGAATTACCCCGAAGTTTAGCAAACATTTATCTAGCGCTGCGATGAAACGGATCATGAACACACGGCAAAGTTTCATCGGCACGGAGTTCTTTTTCTTTCTTTTCATTCTCTTTTTTTTAATTACATTGGTGACCCGGTGTCAGATAAGACAAGAATGGCAGGTCTCCAATCCTAATCGCTGTTACTAAGGGTGACTGCTTCAACGATGTTCAGCTACAAAATAAACGACCTTCACGGAGAGAGACTATTCATGCTAATTAGTAGCTCTTTTCAAATAGGATTCATATATGCATTAGGCCGTGTCATTGCGAACAATGTCGACATTGTCGTAAACATCGAGACAAGACTTTTAAGTATAGTTATCAAATTTTTTGAAAAAAAAAATTCTAGTTGGGTTTTTTCTCTTTTTTTCTTAATAAGATTTTGAATTGATGTTGCTGATGTATTTCACAATAGTATCTCTCCTAATGGCTTTTAGCTTTTTTCACCGGCAACTTTTATATTTAAAATCCATACAATTACGGACAATTTGTGAACATTATGTGGCTTTTTTTTTCTCCTTGTGCTGATTTCTACAGATTCCTGGCTGCTTTTATATGCCTTTTGCATAGAGCACTACATTCATTCTCCCATATACTACTTTTTTTCTTATTATTGGCCCTACTTATTGTGCATATTTAAATTAAGAATGCATTTTCTCCATTAAAAAATTAGAATATTCGCTTGAACCAGAAAATGATTATTTGCCTTTATTAACGGCTTAGCAGCGAGAGATGTGTCTATGATGTTGTCTAATATTGTTTTTAATGTAGGCTACAAAATAATATTCCAGCGATGTTCTGCGAGAATAATGGACTGTATTCCCTATATAAATGTATTCATTAATAATAATAAATGGGGGGGGGGGTCACCCATGGGGGGAGCGAGGGGTCAGCATAGGGTCATCCCAAAATGTGGTCTACCCATAAATTATTGATTGTCGTCTCTGGTGCCCCAGTAACTGGACATTTGGGCAAATAGACGCCAACAAAGGAGGTTCTACACTTTGGGCAATCCTTTTACAATAGAAGGGTCCACCAATTATCACAGCGGGTCCCCTTCTTAGTAGATTATAGGCCCCCCCCCCCATCCTCAGTCCTGCGCAGGATGCAGTTGGTGCGATGACATCTTGCACTGTCTCCAGGGTAAAGAAAGCGCTGGATGGCGGAAAAGTAACACTTGGCTTCGCTGGCGCCGCTGTCCTGGTCAAACGTGTCTTTGAGTTGATTTCAAAGGAGAACAAGCCCACCCTAAGTAAGACCCCTCAGGCTCGGTGGGCCGGCACATGCCTGCGTTTGCCCGCTGTTGATGTAGAAGGCTGCCCCACGTGGTTTTCATTGTAATTTCATTTGTTTTAGATGACTTTTCCTCTGCTCACTAGTAATGGTGCGGGGAGGGAGTTAAAGGTGCAGGATGACAAAAAATTGTCATCCAGCAGAGACTGCGCTTCTGGATGTTCATCCCCTATCTCCATCTCAGTGTGTGGCACCATAACTCCCAGCATGCCCGCTGCCTTGAGGTCATACCCAACGCCGATCTCTCCTTTACCCCCTACATCCAATCTCTGGCCCGAACATGTCAGCTGTTTTCTAACCGTGGACTCACTAAACATGCTCCCTGTCGCCCTCATCCACTCTCGGCTCGATTATTACAACTCGTTGCTGATCGGCCCCCCGCACCAGACTCTACCCCCTCCAATCCATCCTAAATGCGGCAGCCAGGCTCATCTTCCTGTCCAGCCGCTACTCGGACGCCTCTGCCCTGTGCCGGTCACTGCACTGGCTGCCCGTTAAATACAGAATACAATCTACACTCACCACCCTCATCCATAAAGCCTCCACAGCAGCGCCCCGCCCTACATTGTATCCCTCATCCACAGCACAGTGCCGCCCTACATTGTATCCCTCATCCACAGCACTGCGCCGCCCTACATTGTATCCTTCATCCACAGCACTGCGCCGCCCTACATTGTATCCCTCATCCACAGCACAGCGCCGCCCTACATTGTATCCCTCATCCACAGCACAGCACCGCCCTACATTGTATCCCTCATCCACAGCACTGCGCCACCCTTCATTGTGTCCCTCATCCACAGCGCAGCACCCCCTATATTGTATCCCTCATCCACAGCACTGCGCCGCCCTACATTGTATCCCTCATCCACAGCACTGCGCCACCCTACATTGTGTCCCTCATCCACAGCGCAGCACCCCCTATATTGTATCCCTCATCCACAGCGCAGCGCCCCCTATATTGTATCCCTCATCCACAGCACCGCGCCGCCCTACATTGTTTTCCTCACCACAGCACCATGCCGTCCTACATTGTATCCCTCATCCATAAAGCCCTCCACAGTACTGCGCCGCCATTCATTGTATCCCTCATCCACAGCCCCACCCTACATTGTATCCCTCATCCACAGCACCGCGCCGCCCTACATTGTATCCCTCATCCACAACGCAGCACCACCCTACATTGTATCCCTCATCCACAGCACCGCGCCGCCCTACATTGTATCCCTCATCCACAGCACCGTGCCGCCTTACATTGTATCCCTCATCCACAGTACCGCACCGCCCTACATTGTATCCCTCATCCACAGCACCGCCCTACATTGTATCCCTCATCCACAGCACCGCCCTACATTGCATCCCTCATCCACAGCACTGTGCCGCCTTACATTGTATCCCTCATCCACAGTACCGCACCGCCCTACATTGTATCCCTCATCCACAGCACCACCCTACATTGTATCCCTCATCCACAGCACCGCCCTACATTGTATCCCTCATCCACAGCACCGCACCACCCTACATTGTATCCCTCATCCACAGCACCACCCTACATTGTATCCCTCATCCACAGCACCGCCCTACATTGTATCCCTCATCCACAGTACCGCACCGCCCTACATTGTATCCCTCATCCACAGCACCGCCCTACATTGTATCCCTCATCCACAGCACCGCCCTACATTGCATCCCTCATCCACAGCACTGTGCCGCCTTACATTGTATCCCTCATCCACAGTACCGCACCGCCCTACATTGTATCTCTCATCCACAGCACCGCCCTACATTGTATCCCTCATCCACAGCACCACACCACCCTACATTGTATCCCTCATCCACAGCACCGCTCCACCCTACATTGTATCCCTCATCCACAGCACCACCCTACATTGTATCCCTCATCCACAGCACCGCACCGCCCTACATTGTATCCCTCATCCACAGCACTGCCCTACATTGTATCCCTTATCCACAGCACCGCCCTACATTGTATCCCTCATCCACAGCACCGCACCGCCCTACATTGTATCCCTCATCCACAGCACCGCACCACTCTACATTGTATCCCTCATCCACAGCGCAGCACCGCCCTACATTGTATCCCTTATCCACAGCACCGCCCTACATTGTATCCCTCATCCACAGCGCAACGCCGCCCCACATTGTATCCCTCAAACAAAGCACCGCACCGACCTATATTGTATCCCTCATCCACAGCACCGTGCCACCCTACATTGTATCGCTCATCCACAGCACCGCGCCCTACATTGTATCCCTCATCCACAGCGCAGCACCACCCTACATTGTATCCCTCATCCACAGCACCACGCCGCCCTATATTGTATCCCTCATCCACAGCACCACGCCGCCCTACATTGTATCCCTCATCCACAGCACAGCGCCGCCCTACATTGTATCCCTCATCCACAGCACCGCCCTACATTGTATCCCTCATCCACAGCACTGCCCTACATTGTATCCCTCATCCACAGCACCGCCCTACATTGTATCCCTCATCCACAGCGCAGCGCCGCCCTACATTGCCTCCCTCATCTCAATCCATCACCCAGCCCGGGCTCTCCGCTATGCTAACGGAACCAGACTGAGCGCCCCTTTAATTCGAACCTCTCATTCTCGCCTCCAAGACTTCTCCAGAGCAGCACCAGTCCTCTGGAACGCACTACTAAAGGCTACCCGGGTAATCCAGGACTCGCAGAACTTCAGGCATGCTCTGAAAACGTACCTCTTCAGGGAGGCATACTGCATACCCTAAACTAAACACCTCGGTACCCCCCTGATAACATGCTCCCTGACCTACTGACTGCAATTCTTGCTAGCTGTAATCAACTGCCCCTGCAGTCATAATGATTCTGCTGTCACACGGCTAAAGGTGTGACCATTGTCTATGTGTATGGCATCCCTCACTCTCCACCCTGCCATACTGTGCACATCTCCACCCCACCATACTGTGCACATCTCCAGCCCTTTACCTTCTGTATCACCCCATTACTTGTAGTATGTAAGCTCGTTGGAGCAGGACCCGCACCCCTATATTGTCTCCATCAGCTGATTACTATGTAACCGTGGTTCTGTAATGTTTGTATTTTGTCTTTCTGTATCCCTCCTGTCTATGTAAGCGCTGCGGGATATGTTGGCGCTATACAAATAAAGATTATTATTATCTCTCACCTTACTGCACACTATATGGACCCCAGCAATGTGACCGCTGACCACCAACCTAAATGTCCCCCCACTGTGGGGATGGCTGGAACCCTATAGCTTTGGAGGAACAGCCATCCTCACACCCCTGTGTTGCCACCTTTTGCCACCCCTCCCCATCCGGCCATTTTCCGGACATGTCCATAGTCGACCCAGGGAGGACCCTTCTATTAAAGGCAGTGCGTAAATAGCCTTTTGTTCATCTGAACCCCCAATGATCAGCTGTTATCCATGAGGGAACTTGGGGTCCTGGGTTCAAGTCTGACCAAAGGCAGCATTTGGATAGAGTTTGTATATTCCCCCCGTGTTTCCTCCAACACTCCAAGATCATACAAAAGGCTAAAGCAGTATCCCTATGGCTGCCCTCCCTGCCAGGGGCAAGCTGATCTCATACCTTTCTGGGGCAGTTCAAGACAGCCGGTGCAACAGATTTCATGCTGGACACTTACTGCATCGAACATCTTTACATGCATCTTCTTTCTGCGCAGGTGTGAACACAGAACCCTGCGAGAAGTGCATGAAAAGTAAGTTGTGTCCAGCATGAATTACAGCCGATACATGGGAGCTCAGCCTGAGGCTTTTATGGCGGATCCACTGAAAATGTTATATTGTTTTATTCCTTTTTGTTTGAATGGCTGTTTTGCGTATTTGTAGCTCCTCCCCCTTTTGTACATATTTCTGTATTTTATTGGCTAAGCACTGCTGACCCTTTTAGGATAAAGTTTAAAACTCTATTGGTTGTCCTGGTGGCTCTAAAAAGTAATCCATAAGACCGGTTTTATACGGCCGAGAATCTTGCACACATTTTGTGTCTTGCGAGACGCACAAAGCTCGGGCAAATATGAACTCTATTCTGGTGAAGAGTCATACACAGCAGCGATGTTTTCTCTCAATGTGAAGCAGACAGAGAAAAAATCATTGTGTTAAGGTTGTGCCTCTGGGACCTGTGGTTCTACAGGCTTCCTTGTGCACACCTTCACAGGTTGGGGGTAATTGAGCTGGCTGGGTGTGGTATTCTCCACCAGCCAATCCCTCTGGTCTACAGCAGATAAATACCAGCAAACTCTTGGGAGGTACTGCTGGTTATTGTGGTGCTTTACTGTTGTTCCCTGTGTTGAGCCAACTCAGAGCTGGTGTGTGCATGCTTGTCTGTAGTGTCCGTCCCCTCCCCTGAGGACGGTCTGGACACCTGTAGTGCTTGTCCTTATCATATGCAGACTGTCTCTTCCCTTCCCTCTGACAGGTGCGGCCTCCAGACGTCTTATGTCCTGTGTATGTGTCAGATGGGTGATGCCTGACACTGCTCCCTATGTCAGCACGGTGGCGGACTCTCTATCCCCTAGTGTGGGACACTTGGACTGGCTATGATTACCATCTGACTGCATGTGAGCTCTGGGTGGGGTTCCTGTTATATTTTGTATGCACAACCATGTATGTTGGTGTGAACAGTGACGTGTTTGATATGCCTGTGCAGGTGGTCAGACATGTGCTCTACGTGCAGTCCTGTTCTCTGTTCAGTGTGTGAACAGTGTTGTGTCCTACGTGTGTTTAGTGGATCTCTCCAGGTACCTGATCAGGGATAGACAGGTCCCAGATGAAGATAGTTGGGGCCGACCTCATCGGGACGAGCACCCCGCTTTAAGGCAGGGGTGCCACACTGTCCCTGATTAGTAAGAGACAGGGTCCTTCCATCTCAGCCTGGGGAGGTGCAAATTTTGTACTGCAAATACTATAGAAGTGTGTTTGCGGGTTTTAAATGGACACACTTGTGTCCGTCCTGAGGTGTGGCGCTTTAGTGCACTGATCGGACGTAACACATGGCATGTTCTATTTTTTTCATGCAATGCGCATGCGAGGTTTCCCATTGAAATCAATAGGAAACACGTCCAATCCGCTATCATGCGTGAAACTTGTGCAAGAGTATCAGAACTTCACAGGAGGGGAGCAAAGCGATTTTGCCTGAAAATCACCTTGCATCTGCAGGTAAGATACAGGTTGACGAGCGCGATACTCGGCTGAGGAACTCGGCACAATAATCCCCGGATCACCGACCTTCCTGAGTTATCCAAGATATAACATGTAACATTGTAACACTCAAGAAAGATGCCCAGAACCTCTTATATCGTATCACCATCACCGCGTCCTCAGGAGAGAGTCCATAGTCTCACTGCTCTTACAGAAAAGAACCCCTTCTATGTTGTGTAGAAGCCTTCTATCCTTTAGATGTAAAGGGCGCCCCCCAGTTACATTGGGAGGTACTTTCCACTGCCTTCTCAGCCCAAAACTGCAGCCCCCCCCCCCGTGACAGATCTCATTGCTGAAGAGCTGGCCGCGTACTTCAAAAAGAAAATTGATGACATCCGGCAGGAAATAACCTCCCAATCCCAGACTAGCCCCGACCCTAGTCTCATCAGTACTGCATCTAGCTCCCATTCACTCTTTGTACTTAGGCCAACGACAGAGGAAGAAGTCTCCAGACTGCTCTCCTCGGCTCGCCCCACCACCTGCGCTAGCAACCCTTTTCCCTGACACCTCCTGCGCTCCCTCTCCCCGGTGGTCATCTCCCACCTCACCACTATATTCAATCTTTCTCTGACCTCTGGCATTTTCCCCTCCTCATTCAAACACGCTATCATTTCCCCACTGCTAAAGAAACCGACTCTTGATTTGACCAATGCTGCCTACTATCGACCCATCTCAAACTTCCCCTTCATCTCCAAACTACTAAAACACCTGGTTAACTCTCGCCTTATAAGCTATCTCTCAGAAAACTCTCTTCTTGACCCTCTACACTCTGGCTTCCGCCCCCTACACTCAACAGAAACCGCCCTGACTAAAGTGTCAAACGACCTCTTGACTGCCAAATCGAGGGGCGACTACTCCCTACTGATCCTCCTCGACCTCTCTGCAGCATTCGACACTGTCGACCACAAACTTCTCCTCGCTATGCTTCGCTCCATTGGACTAAAGGACACTGCTGTCTCCTGGTTCTCCTCCTACCTATCCGACCGCTCCTTCAGTGTCTGCTTTGCTGGCTCTACCCCCCTTTCTCTTCCCCTTGCTGTTGGGGTCCTCCATGGCTCGGTCCTCTGCCCCCTCCTCTTGTCCATCTACACAGCCCCCATTGGATAGACCATCAGGAGATCTGTTTTCCAGAACCATCTCTATGCTGATGATACCCACTTTACACCTCCTCCCAGAATGTCACAGCAACATTTCTCCAGACTGTCTGTCCGCTGTCTCTAACACCATGTCCTCTCTCTACCTAAAACTAAACCTCTCTAAAACTGACTTACTGGTATTTCCACCCTCCACTAACTGACCTCATCCTGACATCTCCATCTCAGTGTGTGGCACCACCATAACTCTCAGCATGCCCGCTGCCTTGGGGTCATATTCGACTCCGATCTCTCATTCACCCCCCACATCCAATCTCTGGCCCGAACATGTCAGCTGCACCTTAAGAACATCGCTAAAATACGCCCTTTTCTCACCGTGGACACGCTAAAAACGCTCCCTGTCGCCCTCATCCACTCCCGGCTCGATTATTGCAACTCTCTGCTGACCGGCCTCCCCCGCACCAGACTCTACCCTCTCCAGTCCATCCTGAATGTGGCAGCCAGGCTCATCTTCCTGTCCAGCCGCTACTCGGACGCCTCTGCCCTGTGCCGGTCACTGCCAGGCTGCCCGTTAAATACAGAATTCAATTTAAACTCGCTACCTTCATCCACAAAGCCCTCCACAGCGCAGCGCCCCCCTATATTGTATCCCTCATCCACAGCGCAGCGCCCCCCTATATCGCCTCCCTCATCCACAGCACAGCGCCCCCCTATATTGTATCCATCATCCACAGCACTGCGCCGCCCTATATTGTATCCCTCATCTCAATCCATCACCCAGCCCGGGCTCTCCGCTCTGCTAATGAAATCAGACTGAGCGCCCCTTTAATTCGAACCTCTCATTCCCGCCTCCAAGACTTCTCAGGAGCAGCACATGTCCTCTGGATTACGCTACCAAAAAATACCTGGTCAATCACTGACACACTAAACTTCAGGCGTGCTCCAAAAGTGCACCTCTTCAGGGAGGCATACCGCATCTCCTAACCCAAACCCCTCTGTACTCCGCCTGATAACATGCTCCCTGACCTACTGACTGCAATCCCTGCTAGCCGTAATCAACCCCGCTATCTCCTCGGCTGTGGGCCCGCTCCTCGGAGGCTGCAGCCTCAGTAGTAATAAGGACCCCCACCGTAGCCCCCCTGAGACCTATATACTTACCTCCTAGTCATTGTCTTCTCAGCGCTGCTGCGGGCGGAAGTGTTTGTGCCTCCATATGCACAAAGTTTTACTCAGAGCTGAAGGCATTACTTGTAGGGGAAGATATGTACATATGGCGACCAACGAGGATGTACAGATGGGACTCTGTGCTAAGGATCGGTTTGGCCTCCGCGCCTCCATGGATGATCAGTGTCGTCTATGTAACCGTCTTGCTGCTTTACAAGGAAATGTTCCGTTTCGCTCTTTCCTTCTGCATTTGTGATTGTAAGTGTGGAGGGATGAATGCAGAGTGACGCTTGACTCCAGAAGAGCTACTCCAACAATCCTTCCACACCTTACGGGACTCAAGTGACTGACAAGATGTTCTGCGGTTAACAGCAGCGGCGTGACATTATTATACGCCACTTGTTGGAGACGCTGCTTATGGCACTCCACTGGAGCCCTCTGTGCTAGCTGAAAGGAAAAGTAGCGCAGACACAATGTTACCGATCACGCTTCATACAAAGCTCAAGCAAAATGGCTTCAATCTCCTTCAGACTTCATTGTATTTAAAGGGCCGGCAGCGCGTGAAGACATTTTAAAGGAAAGCCTGCAGTTCCAGTTGTTCCATTTTTTCTTTGATAGCAATGAAACACGAAGCGCTGAGCATGACGACAGGGCCGATAATGCAGGACGACAGCGAAGTGTGGCCGCGCAGACAAATAATGGCGCTAAAGTGGGAACGATCTGGCACTATGAATAATGGGATGTACATAATAAGCGAGGCAATAACTCCGTATTGTATGTAGTATCTGTGCACTAAGGAGGACTCACACGGCCCTCGGCCCTGTGTGCAGATTGTTCAAAAACAGCATGGCATTCTGGGAATATATTCATATTTAAATATACACTGAATTACCTCTTTATTAGAGTCTCCAAAACTTTATTAAGAAACTTCAGACTCTTTATTAGAGACCAAGTCTCTTTATTAAACCCCCGGCCCTCTCCTGATTGGTAGATTCTCCTCAGTATATACACATAGAGGTGAAGTAGATTCTCCTCAGTATATACACATGGAGGGGAGGTAGATTCTCCTCAGTATATACACATAGAGGGGAGGTAGATTCCCCTCAGTATATACACACAGAGGGGAGGTAGATTCTCCTCAGTATATACACAGAGGTGGGGTAGATTCTCCTCAGTATATACACTTAGAGGGGAGGTAGATTCCCCTCAGTATATACACACAGAGGGGAGGTAGATTCTCCTCAGTATATACACATAGAAGGGAGGTAGATTCTCCTCAGTATATACACATAGAGGGGAGGTAGATTCTCCTCAGTATATACACATAGAGGGGAGGTAGATTCCCCTCAGTATATACACATAGAGGGGAGGTAGATTCCCCTCAGTATATACACACAGAGGGGAGGTAGATTCTCAGTATATACACATAGAGGGGAGGTAGATTCTCCTCACTATATACACATAGAGGTGAGGTAGATTCTCCTCAGTATATACACATAGAGGGGAGGTAGATTCCCCTCAGTATATACACACAGAGGGTAGGTAGATTCTCCTCAGTATATACACATAGAGGTGAGGTAGATTCTCCTCAGTATATACACGTAGAGGAGAGGTAGATTCTCTTTAGTATATACACATAGAGGTGAAGTAGATTCTCCTCAGTATATAAACATACAGGTGAGGTAGATTCTCCTCAGTATATACACATAGAGGGGAGGTAGATTCCCCTCAGTATATACACACAGAGGGGAGGTAGATTCTCCTCAGTATATACACATAGAGGTGAGGTAGATTCTCCTCAGTATATACACATAGAGGTGAAGTAGATTATCCTCAGTATATACACATAGAGGGGAGGTAGATTCTCCTCAGTATACACACATAGAGGTGAGGTAGATTATCCTCAGTTTATGCACATAGAGGGGAGGTAGATTCTCCTCAGTATATACACATAGAGGGGAGGTAGATTCTCCTCAGTATATACACATAGAGGTGAAGTAGATTATCCTCAGTATATACACATAGAGGTGAGGTAGATTCTCCTCGGTATATACACATAGAGGGGAGGTAGATTCTCCTCAGTATATACACATAGAGGGGAGGTAGATTCTCCTCAGTATATACACATAGAGGTGAAGTAGATTATCCTCAGTATATACACATAGAGGTGAGGTAGATTCTCCTCGGTATATACACATAGAGGGGAGGTAGATTCTCCTCAGTATATACACATAGAGGGGAGGTAGATTCCCCTCAGTATATACACACAGAGGGTAGGTAGATTCTCCTCAGTATATACACATAGAGGTGAGGTAGATTCTCCTCAGTATATACACGTAGAGGAGAGGTAGATTCTCCTTAGTATATACACATAGAGGTGAGGTAGATTCTCCTCAGTATATACACATAGAGGTGAAGTAGATTCTCCTCAGTATATACACATAGAGGTGAAGTAGATTCTCCTCAGTATATAAACATACAGGTGAGGTAGATTCTCCTCAGTATATACACATAGAGGTGAGGTAGATTCCCCTCAGTATATACACACAGAGGGGAGGTAGATTCTCCTCAGTATATACACATAGAGGGGAGGTAGATTCCCCTCAGTATATACACACAGAGGGGAGGTAGATTCTCCTCAGTATATACACATAGAGGTGAGGTAGATTCTCCTCAGTATATACACATAGAGGTGAAGTAGATTATCCTCAGTATATACACATAGAGGTGAGTAGATTCTCCTCAGTATATACACATTGAGGTGAGGTAGATTCTCCTCAGTATATACACATAGAGGGGAGGTAGATTCTCCTCAGTATATACACATAGAGGGGAGGTAGATTCTCCTCAGTATATACACATAGAGGGGAGGTAGATTCTCCTCAGTATATACACATAGAGGGGAGGTAGATTCCCCTCAGTATATACACACAGAGGGTAGGTAGATTCTCCTCAGTATATACACATAGAGGTGAGGTAGATTCTCCTCAGTATATACACGTAGAGGAGAGGTAGATTCTCCTTAGTATATACACATAGAGGTGAGGTAGATTCTCCTCAGTATATACACATAGAGGTGAAGTAGATTCTCCTCAGTATATACACATAGAGGTGAAGTAGATTCTCCTCAGTATATAAACATACAGGTGAGGTAGATTCTCCTCAGTATATACACATAGAGGTGAGGTAGATTCCCCTCAGTATATACACACAGAGGGGAGGTAGATTCTCCTCAGTATATACACATAGAGGGGAGGTAGATTCCCCTCAGTATATACACACAGAGGGGAGGTAGATTCTCCTCAGTATATACACATAGAGGTGAGGTAGATTCTCCTCAGTATATACACATAGAGGTGAAGTAGATTATCCTCAGTATATACACATAGAGGTGAGTAGATTCTCCTCAGTATACACACATAGAGGGGAGGTAGATTCTCCTCAGTATATACACATAGAGGGGAGGTAGATTCTCCTCAGTATATACACATAGAGGTGAGGTAGATTCTCCTCAGTATATACACGTAGAGGAGAGGTAGATTCTCCTTAGTATATACACATAGAGGTGAGGTAGATTCTCCTCAGTATATACACACAGAGGGGAGGTAGATTCTCCTCAGTATATACACATAGAGGGGAGGTAGATTCTCCTCAGTATATACACAGAGAGGTGAGGTAGATTCTCCTCAGTATATACACATAGAGGTGAGGTAGATTCTCCTCAGTATATACACGTAGAGGAGTGGTAGATTCTCCTTAGTATATACACATAGAGGTGAGGTAGATTCTCCTCAGTATATACACATAGAGGTGAGGTAGATTCCCCTCAGTATATACATATAGAGGTGAGGTAGATTCTCCTTAGTATATACACATAGAGGTGAGGTAGATTCTCCTCAGTATATATACATAGAGGTGAGGTAGATTCTCCTCAGTATATACACATACAGGTGAGGTAGATTCTCCTCAGTATATAAACATAGAGGTCAGGTAGATTCTCCTCAGTAAATACACAGAGAGGTGAGATAGATTCTCCTCAGTATATACACATAGAGGTGAGGTAGATTCTCCTCAGTATATATACATGGAGGTGAGGTAGATTCTCCTCACTATATACACATAGAGGTGAGGTAGATTCTCCTCAGTATAAACACATAGAGGTGAGGTAGATTCTCCTCAGTATATATACATAGAGGTGAGGTAGATTATCCTCAGTACATACACATAGAGGTGAGGTAGATTCTCCTCAGTATATACACATAGAGGGGAGGTAGATTCTCCTCAGTATATACACATAGAGGTGAGGTAGATTCTCCTCAGTACATACACATAGAGGTGAGGTAGATTCTCCTCAGTATATACACCTAGAGGGGAGGTAGATTCTCCTCAGTATATACACATAGAGGTGAGGTAGATTCTCCTCAGTATATACACCTAGAGGGGAGGTAGATTCTCCTCAGTATATACACATAGAGGTGAGGTAGATTCTCCTCAGTAAACACGCATAGAGGTCAGGTAGATTGCCCTCAGTATATACACATAGAGGTGAGGTAGATTCTCCTCAGTATATATACATAGAGGTGAGGTAGATTCTCCTCAGTATATAAACATAGAGGTGAGGTAGATTCTCCTCAGTATATACACACAGAGGTAAGGTAGATTCTCCTCAGTATATACACCTAGAGGGGAGGTAGATTCTCCTCAGTATATACACATAGAGGTAAGGTAGATTCTCCTCAGTATATACACATAGAGGTGAGGTAGATTCTCCTCGGTATATACATAAAGGTGAGGCAGATTCTCCTCAGTATATACACACAGAGGGGAGGTAGATTCTCCTCAGTATATACACATGAGGTGAGGTAGATTCTCCTCAGTATATACACATAGAGGTGAGGTAGATTCTCCTCAGTATATACACACAGAGGTGAGGTAGATTCTCCTCAGTAAATACACAGAGAGGGGAGGTAGATTCTCCTCAGTATATAAACATACAGGTGAGGTAGATTCTCCTCAGTATATACACATACAGGTGAGGTAGATTCCCCTCAGTATATACACATACAGGTGAGGTACATTCTCCTCAGCATATACATAGAGGTGAGGTAGATTCTCCTCAGTATATATATACACAGAGGTGAGGTAGATTCTCCTCAGTATATACACACAGAGGTGAGGCAGATTCTCCTCAGTATACACACATAGAGATGAGGTAGATTCTCCTCAGTATATACACACAGAGGTGAGGCAGATTCTCCTCAGTATACACACATAGAGGTGAGGTAGATTCTCCTCAGTATATACACACAGAGGTGAGGCAGATTCTCCTCAGTATATACACATACAGGTGAGGTACATTCTCCTCAGCATATACATAGAGGGGAGGTAGATTCTCCTCAGTATATACACACATAGAGGTGAGGTAGATTCTCCTCAGTATATACACATAGAGGTGAGGTACATTCTCCTCAGTATATACAGATAAAGGTGAGGTAGATTCTCCTTAGTATATACACATAGAGGGGAGGTAGATTCTCCTCAGTATATACACATAGAGGTGAGGTAGATTCTCCTCAGTATATAAACATAGAGGTGAGGTAGATTCTCCTCAGTATATACACACAGAGGTGAGGTAGATTCTCCTCAGTATATACACATAGAGGTGAGGTAGATTCTCCTCAGTATATACACCTAGAGGGGAGGTAGATTCTCCTCAGTATATACACATAGAGGTGAGGTAGATTCTCCTCAGTATATACACATAGAGGTGAGGTAGATTCTCCTCGGTATATACATAGAGGTGAGGCAGATTCTCCTCAGTATATACACACAGAGGTGAGGTAGATTCTCCTCAGTATATACCCATGAGATGAGGTGGATTCTCCTCAGTATATACACATAGAGGTGAGGTAGATTCTCCTCAGTATATACACAGAGAGGGGAGGTAGATTCTCCTCAGTATATAAACATACAGGTGAGGTAGATTCTCCTTAGTACATACATAGAGGTGAGGTAGATTCTCCTCAGCATATATACACAGAGGTGAGGTAGATTCTCCTCAGTATATAAACACAGAGGTTAGGCAGATTCTCCTCAGTTTACACACATAGAGGTGAGGTAGATTCTCCTCAGTATATACACATAGAGGGGAGGTAGATTCTCCTCAGTATATAAACATAGAGGTAAGGTAGATACTCCTCAGTATATACACAGAGAGGTGAGATAGATTCTCCTCAGTATATACACAGAGGTGAGGTAGATTCTCCTCAGTATATATACACAGAGGTGAGGTAGATTCTCCTCAGTATATACACATAGAGGTGAGGTAGATTCTCCTCAGTATATACACATAGAGGTGAGGTACATTCTCCTCAGTATATACAGATAAAGGTAAGGGAGATTCTCCTTAGTATATACACATAGAGGTGAGGTAGATTCTCCTCAGTATATACACACAGAGGTGAGGCAGATTCTCCTCAGTATATGCACATAGAGGTGAGGTAGATTCTCCTCAGTATATACACATAGAGGTGAGGTAGATTCTCCTCAGTATATACACACAGAGGTGAGGTAGACACTCCTCAGTATATACACAGAGAGGTGAGGTAGACACTCCTCAGTATATACACAGAGAGGTGAGGTAGATTCTCCTCAGTATATACACATAGAGGTGAGGGAGATTCTCCTCAGAATATAAACGCAGAGGTGAGGTAGATTCTCCTCAGTATATACACAGAGAGGTGAGGTAGATTCTCCTCAGTATATACACATAGAGGTGAGGTAGATTCTCCTCAGTATATACACATAGAGGTGAGGTAGATTCTCCTCGGTATATACATAGAGGTGAGGCAGATTCTCCTCAGTATATACACACAGAGGTGAGGTAGATTCTCCTCAGTATATACCCATGAGATGAGGTGGATTCTCCTCAGTATATACACATAGAGGTGAGGTAGATTCTCCTCAGTATATACACAGAGAGGGGAGGTAGATTCTCCTCAGTATATAAACATACAGGTGAGGTAGATTCTCCTTAGTATATACATAGAGGTGAGGTAGATTCTCCTCAGCATATATACACAGAGGTGAGGTAGATTCTCCTCAGTATATAAACACAGAGGTTAGGCAGATTCTCCTCAGTTTACAGACATAGAGGTGAGGTAGATTCTCCTCAGTATATACACATAGAGGGGAGGTAGATTCTCCTCAGTATATAAACATAGAGGTAAGGTAGATACTCCTCAGTATATACACAGAGAGGTGAGATAGATTCTCCTCAGTATATACACAGAGGTGAGGTAGATTCTCCTCAGTATATATACACAGAGGTGAGGTAGATTCTCCTCAGTATATACACATAGAGGTGAGGTAGATTCTCCTCAGTATATACACATAGAGGTGAGGTACATTCTCCTCTGTATAAACAGATAAAGGTAAGGGAGATTCTCCTTAGTATATACACATAGAGGTGAGGTAGATTCTCCTCAGTATATACACACAGAGGTGAGGCAGATTCTCCTCAGTATATGCACATAGAGGTGAGGTAGATTCTCCTCAGTATATACACATAGAGGTGAGGTAGATTCTCCTCAGTATATACACACAGAGGTGAGGTAGGCACTCCTCAGTATATACACAGAGAGGTGAGGTAGACACTCCTCAGTATATACACAGAGAGGTGAGGTAGATTCTCCTCAGTATATACACTTAGAGGTGAGGGAGATTCTCCTCAGAATATAAATGCAGAGGTGAGGTAGATTCTCCTCAGTATATACACAGAGAGGTGAGGTAGATTCTCCTCAGTATATACACATACAGGTGAGGTAGATTCTCCTCAGTATATACACACAGAGGTGAGGTAGATTCTCCTCAGTATATACACATACAGGTGAGGTAGATTCTCCTCAGTATATACACATACAGGTGAGGCTTATTCTCCTCATTATATACATGGAGGTGAGGCAGATTCTCCTCAGTATATACATGAAAAGGTGAGATGGATTCCCTCAGTATATACACATAGAGGTGAGGTAGATTCTCCTCAGTATATACACCTAGAGGTGAGGTAGATTCTCCTCAGTATATACACATAGAGGGGAGGTAGATTCTCCTCAGTTTATACACACAGAGCTGAGGCAGAATCTCGTCAGTATATACACATAGAGGTCAGGTAGATTCTCCTCAGTAAATACACAGAGAGGTGAGGTAGATTCTCCTCAGTATATACACATAGGTGTGAGGTAGATTCTCCTCAGTATATACACATAGAGGTGAGGTAGATTCCCCTCAGTATATACAGATAAAGGTGAAGTAGATTCTCCTTAGTATATACACGGAGAGGTGAGGTGTATTCTCCCCAGTATATACACATAGAGGGGAGGTAGATTCTCCGCAGAATATAAACGCAGAGGCGAGGTAGAATCTCCTCTGTATATAAACACAGAGGTGAGGTAGATTCTCCTCAGTATATATACATAGGGGTGAGGTAGATTCTCCTCAGTATACACATAAAGGTGAGGTAGATTCTCCTCAGTATACACGTAAAGGTGAGATAGATTCCCTCAGTATAAACACATAGAGATGAGGTAGATTCTCCTCAGTATATACACAAAGAGGTCAGTTAGATGCTTCTCAGGCTGCATGTACAGATGTCCCTCCTCGAAATATTCAGATTCTCCTCAGTATATACACACGGAGGTGAAGTAGATTCACCTCAGTATATACACATAGAGGTGAGGTAGATTCTCCTCAGTGTATACACATAGAGGTGAGGTAGATTCTCCTCAGTATATACACATAGAGGTGAGGTATATTCTCCTCAGTATATACAGATAGAGGTGAGGTAGATTCTTCTCAGTATATACACATAGAGGAGAGGTAGATTCTTTCAGTATATACACATAGAGGTTGGCCAACATTGTTATAAATGATCTGGAGGAGGCAATTAATGGGAAACTGATCAAATTTGCAGACGACACAAAGCTAGGAGGGATAGCTAACGCTAGGGAAGAGAGAGAGGATTCAAAAAGATCTAGAAAATTTTGCATAGTGGTCGGCGACTAACAGAATGGTATTTAACAATAAGAAATGCAAAGTCCTACATCTGGGCAAGAAAAATGGAAAAGCACATACAGAATGGGAGGAATTGGGCTAAGCAGCAGCACATGTGAAAAAGACTTGGCTATACTAATAGATCATAGACTGAACATGAGTCAACAATGTGATGCAGCAGCCAAAAAGGCAAACACAATTCTGGGATGTATTAAGAGAAGCATAGAGTCTAGATCACGTGAGGTCATTATCCCCTCTACTCCTCCTTAGTCAGACCTCATCTGGAATACTGGGTCCAGTTCTGGGCACCCCACTTTATAACAGACATACACAAACTGGAGCAAGTTCAGAGAAGAGTTACCAAGATGGTGAGCGGTCTGCAAATCATGTCCTATGAGGACGGGTAAAGGATCTGGGAATGTTTAGCAGAAGAGAAGGCTGAGAGGAGACTTAAATGGGTTGTCCCGCGCCGAAACGGGTTTGTTTTTTTTTCAATAGCCCCCCCGTTCGGCGCGAGACAAACCCGATGCATGTGTTGAAAAAAAAAACGGATAGTACTTACCCGAATCCCCGCGCTTCGGTGACTTCTTACTTACCTTGCGAAGATCGCCAATCAGGAGGCTGGAATCGGCACACGTGACGGGGCGGAGCTACGAGGAGCAGCTCTCCAGCACGAGCGCCCCATTCAACACGGAGAAGACCGGACTGCGCAAGCACGTCTAATTGGGCGATTAGACGCTGGAAATTAGACGGCACCATGGAGACGAGGACGCTAGCAACGGAACAGGTAAGTGAATAACTTCTGTATGGCTCATAATTAATGCACAATGTACATTACAAAGTGCATTAATATGGCCATACAGAAGTGTATACCCCAACTTTGTTTCGCGGGACAACCCCTTTAATAGCGGTCTACAAATATCTGAAGGGCTGTCACAGTGCAGAGGGATCAGCCCTATTCTCATCTGCACAAGGAAAGACTAGAAGCAATGGGATGAAACTGAGAGGGAGGAGACACAGATTAGATATTAGACAGTGAGGGGGATCAATGAGTGGAACAGGTTGCCACGGGACGTGATGAGTTCTCCTTCAATGGAAGTATTCAAACAAAGGCTGGAAAAATATCTGTCTGGGATGATTTAGTGAATCCTGCCCTGAGCAGGGGGTTGACCCGATGACCCTTGAGAACCTGATGACCCTGGAGGACCCAATGACCCCAGAGGACCTAATGATCCTGGAGGACCCGATTACCCCGGAGGACCCAATGACCCCGGAGGACCTGATGACCCTGGAGGTCCCTTCCAACTCTACCAGTCTTGGATTCTATTCTAGAGAGTTGAAGGAAGAGATGAAGTGCACACGCACCGTTCCCAGAGTTTCTGTCACATACATGAGAGATAATTCTCCATGTTCATGAGTAAAGAAGATCTCAGCTCACAGCAGCAAAGGTGGGCAGCATAAGGGCAGGTACACAGCACACTAGTGATGATCCAGCCAGCCCATAAGAGCTCATCACTGTTTAGGGGTTTCCAGGGTTAGAAAAACATAGCTGATTTGTTCCAAACACAGCGCCACCCTTGTCTATTGGGTTATGTGTGGTATTGCACCTCAGCTCCATTAAAGTGAATGGACATAACCCACAGTCAAGGGTGGCACTGCATTTGTAAGAAAGCTGCCATGCCTGTCTATCCCTGGACAACCTCTTTAACTCTTTAGATACTGTAACCAATAGCCCCCACTAATTGTGTTGACAGCGGTTACATAAAGCAGCCATCCTGGGATGTAAAGCTTGGAGCATCGGGGCTGGAAGAACACGTCTATATGGGCTTTACTTCTTCTTGCATTGTGTGCTTCACATCCACACATTATATCATAGACCGTCCCTAAATGCCAACGGGGCGTCCTCTGAATGAATTAGCATAATCAGGGTGGGATCAGAGGAGCTTCTACTGAACTACAACTCCCATCATGCTACTAACCACCGAGCCGACAGACTGCAGCCTTCTACCCCGAGCCATCATCCTAATGGACAGACACAAAGAAGGCCCGGCAGTAACGTCTGTAAATATCAGGACTTCTATATTTTACAATCCCTTTAAAAGACCCATCACCATTAAAATAAAGCGCTGCCAGCCCTGAAGTATTATGTGAGCGAAGATCAGATTGTTTATTAATGCAAGTTCTAAATGCTGATTAATCCTCTTGAGAATCAGCTTCCCGAAGCTTTGGCCCTCGTTCAAGTCTCTTTCAAAGGGCGCATCACTCCCATTATACTGAATATTAATTGAACAACATTATTGCTAAGGATACAAAGCAAGATTTAAACCCTGATTACAGCTGTCATTGCTTACACATAAATAAGTCGTTGGGAATTCAGGCTGAAACAAAAACTGTTGCAAAACAGCCGAATTCTCCCCCCCCCCCCCCCCGCCTCCACTGATGGGATATCAGGCGGTAACAAGTAGCATTTAATGGCCGCTCCATGTGGGGGGGTGGCTCCTCTGCCTTATTGGAACCGAGGAGGTTTACCAGTCGTATTATACGTCCGCGGTGGGCGATGGTCCGAAAACCCGATAAATGTAACATAAGGAAGGAAACAATGTATCAAAAACATTAACCCCTTCAGAACCCAACCCCTTTCATGACCAGTTCCATTTTTTGTCATTTTCTCCAGAACCTTTTACATTTTCCATCGGCAAACAATATCAGGACTTCACAGGATGAGTTATTATTGATAACCTCTTAAAGGGGTCGCAGCAGAATGGTAAGTTATCCACAGGACAGGGGATAACTTGCTGATCGATGGGGGTCACCATTGACCCCTGTTGGTCTCAAGAGCTGTGGTAAATGTCCCCTGTTCCCCTCCCTGTGGGGTCACTGTACCTCCTGCTGCACCCCTGCGATGAGGAGGAGACTGAATGGAGCGCCGGTCAAGCCAACGCACTAGCGCTCCATTTCCTTCCAATGGGACTGCTGCGATAGCGGAGCCACTGCCACTTGGGGATTTCCATCAGTCCCACATTTACCCATTCGGGGCCATGTGCACAATCTCCCATAGAGATGAAGGGCCTCCTGCAGACTCGCACCGTGCGCTCTGATTCCTGATGTGATGGAACCGAGAACGGGGGAGTATAAAATGCAGCTCCTTGCAGCCCGCTGTTCAGCTTCACAATATAGTTTATGGGGCTGAAAGGTTCCCTTTAAGTCCTGCCACATCTTAATAAGCAGAACTACATGAGAGGCCTAGGGACTTGACACCGAATGGCAGCCCATGATCTCATTTCAAGCGGGTCATTCGGGAGACGCCGCCAGATCGGACAGCACCATCTGAATGGGTAACAGCCACGACTGGACTTACCTCTGATTGCAGCTGCTGCCCAGTGTCAGTTGGCAAAGACAGCCCAGCCCGCCCCATAAAACCCTGCTGCCAAAGGGCAAACATGCACCCCCTTTAGTCTTAAGGCGTTGATTGCACCATGTATTACTCCACATAAGTACAGAAGCCAATATGAAGCGGCGTGCGGCGCTGCGGACTACGGAGGGGCCATATGAAGGAGTCACATAAATTATTGGGAAGAAGTAACAGCCGCACCATTATTGTTTACCGTATTGTTGAATCTGTCAGAACAAAAAATACACAAACCCCGGATTATTGGGCGCCCAGAAAAAAACTATAAAAAGTGATCAAAAAGTCACATATATCCCAAAATAGTCCCAATAGAAATCACAAGTCGTACCGCAGCAAACAAGCCCCCCACAGCGGCATTAACGGGAAACTGAATGACTGTGGCGGTCGCAGGATGGCAGCAGAAGGTATATAAATCTGGTCTGGGCGTGAGGATACGGATCCGCGGGATACAGTGAGGCTGGCAGCTCTGCTTGTTTTTTTCTCCATTTCACTCTACTTTCTACGTTTTTCAGCACATTAAACGGCACTATTGAAAAATACAATCTGTCCCGCAAAAACAACAAACCGCAGTCAGCGGCGTCGATGGAAGGGTGGACACCCACTGGTGATATTTTCTTTCTTGCGCTGCGAGAGCACGGGAAAACTCTCGCCTCACCGCGGAAGAAAGACGCCGGAATAGAACCGGCATATCGCAAGTGCTTTCAATGGGTCCAGCAGCAGCAGCGCTAGCCCCATTGAAAACATAGGGAGAATGCCGCGGACTTCTGCCACAGCTGTGACAGCTGTGGCAGGAGTTTCCTTCATCCCCGCGGGGATGAAGGAATCCTCTGCCACGGCTGTGGCAGAAGTCCGCGGCATGCTATCCCATTGCTTTCAATGGGATCGGCACTGCTGCCGATCCCATTGAAAGCAGTGGTTTCTGGCAAGCCCCACAGTATGATTATCGGGGAAGGGCTAGAAATATAAGCCCTTCCCCGATAATCATCAATAAGTGGTAAAAAAAATAAATAAAAAAATTACTCACCTCTCCGGCACTCAGACGCGTCCTCCGGCCGGCTCCACTGCACTGCTGTTAAGCTCTTTCAGCAGGCGGGGATTTAAAAATCCTGCCTCCTGAAAGGGCTGTGCTGATTGGCTGAGGGCTCAGCCAATAGCAGCTAGTGCTTAGCTATTGGCTGAGCGCTCAGCCAATGACAGATATCCCTTAGCTATTCATTCATGAATAGCTAAGATAGTCATGATAGCAGCTCCCAGGGGAAGGACGAAGAGATGGACATTGTGGAGCAGCACCATGCTAAGACAGGAATTAGGATGTCGCAGACAAACATAAGGGGCCGTACCATCACCATCAGCTACTACTAGTCGCAGCAGCACCAACATCGAGCCCTCAGCAAGGTCCGCTCACAGGACTTGTGCGGCTGGGGCATTCTTGTGGCAGGGTGCAAATAGCAAGCATGGCCAGGGGCATTACGTATCCTTAACAGCATGCTGGGCCAATGTCCTACAGGTGGGGCATGAAGCTAAAATTGGTGGTCCATGTTTCATGATACCGCAAAAGATGTGGGACATTCATCCTTGTCTGTCCCCTCCTCACCCTCCTCCTTCTCTTTCGCCACCTCTTCATATCACAATAGCACAGATATCGATATGTGACAAAATGCGATGCACGTGGTAAACCTCAAACTGCTGTTCTAAAGCTCATATATCTAGAAGAGCATAGCCACACGGCTGAAGACGGCTCCATAGGCCCAGGCTGACATGTGGCTGACCCACAATCTGAAGCCAGGCAAGGTCATGTGTGACAGTGGAGCCAACGTGCTGGCAGCCCTTCGCCTTGGCAATCATACATTGCCTGGCCCATGTGATGAACCTGGCAGGGCAGTGCTTCCCAATTACCCAGGTTTACATCCAGTGCTGGAAAAGGGCAGTAAACTGTGCTCGCACCTTCAGGGTTCACACAGAGCCGCCTCCCATCTGATGGAGGTGTAGCGATAGTTTTGGCTACCACTCAACCACCTCACCTGAGATGCGCCTACACGGTGGAATTTCAGGTTGCATATGTTGCAGAAGATAAGCCAACAGCAGAGAGCGACCATGGAGTACCAGATGGTGTATGCCGTTAGCAGACACTGCAAGGAGGTCGGTTACTTGACACCTGTGGAGTGGTTGCAAATCAAAGACGTGTCGGCCGTTTTAGCCTGCTTTGACTAAACTATTCAGTTGTGATGATGCGCTGATTAATAGGACTATCCCTAATGTCTGCCTGCTGGAACAGACGCTACAGGGCCTCATGGACAATGACCTGTTGTTGTCAAAAGAGGAATCTCCCAACTGTCTGGCTAGATCGTCATTATTCAACACCACAGGGATGGTGGCTTTGGGCAAGAAAGAGGGGCGTCTTTGCCAATGCGTTTTTACACCCATGAGGTAGAAGAGCAGGAGGAGCCGGAGGGTAAGAATTTAGGTCCAAATGCAGTAGAGGGGATTGCGCAATGTTTCTTTCATCCATCACTAACTCCAGCTATTGATGGCAGGACCAGCCGAAGGACACTCTTAGGCCTGACCCTGAGGCACTTTGAGGCATATGCGTGCTTTTATGTTGCAGTGCTTGCAGAAGGACCGTCGCATAGCCCACATCAAAACATTGGATCACTACTGCGTGGCCCCCCTCGTCGATCCTTGCTACAAGGCCAAAATGACAAATATCATTCCGGCAGTGGGGTGGGACCTCAAAATGCAACATCAGGACAGACTGTTCAGCAGCTCCATACAATGCAAGTGTCGGCTGCCTTTGACAGCTCAGACCTGTCCCCAACAGCGCTTACACTGATCACGGATGTAAACCCTTTGAATGTCGCTGTCAATTCTGAAGCGGTTTTTGAATGCCCTGATTGGAGTTTGGGGGTCCTGAATGGCCCCCCAGAATAAGATCCTGCCAGGGGCCTTCTAAAGGATCCCATGGCTACCATTGCAGATTGCCTGTCCAGCTGTGCCTGTGATTTGGCTTGATAGATTTCCTGTCACATCGCGGTATAATGTAATACTACGGTATTAGATCATATAGAAGAAGTGACCAAACAATCACAAGTTCAAGTTACCTATTAATAAAAATGTAAATATGAGAACAAAATGAATGGAAAAAGCTGAGTAAACCATAAAATGGAATCAATAGACAGAAGGTAACACATGTTGGGGTTTCCCTCATTATGTAAGATCGTGGCGCCGCCCATTTCCAAGAATCGTTATGTCCCATGCTTCATATTCACTCCGTTTTGTTATTTACTATTTCTTTATTACTGTTGTGATTTTAGGTTTTTTACTTATTATAAACATCCGTTTTTCTTGCTTTCTCTTCTGTTTCCTTTTTGTTTCCCTGTTGTCATTCCTTCTGGTCGCCCGCAGCTTCTCTTCCACCAGTAATCATGGTGGCCCGCGCAGCGCTTCTTCCATGACGTACAAATTGCACATATGTGACATAGATAATAAATGATAATCCGTTCAATCCTCTTTACATTTATATCTGCAGGGCTGTAATAAAATCAGACGCTCACATGTCCCTGCGCTCCGAGGATCACGCCGTGAGCGCCCGATTATCGGGTAGTTTCAAGCAGTTTATACATCTATATATATAAAATTGAATGTATGTCTGTCTGTCTGTTTGTCCTTTTTGCGCTACTACACCATTCATCTAATCGCCATGAAACTTTGGGAAGTTGTTGAGTACACTCCTGGGAAGATTATAGGCATAGTACATTTATGCTACGATAAATGGCGCGCGTGCGAGCGTCGCCGACAGTTATGCCCCCCCCCCACGTAGATCGTTCGATTTCCATCATTGCCACTAATTCTCTCACTTCCCGATGTTGTAGAAACATGAAATTTGCCACGAGCATTGATTATGTCATAAATAGGAAAAGCTAATGGGTCCCAACTCGATTATTCAATTCTAAGCGCAAAAGAATTAGCGTCCAAATTTTACGTACGGAATCTAATTTTCTCGCTTCCCAATATCATAGAAACTTGAAATTTGGCACGAGCATTGATTATGTCATAAATAGGAAAAATTAATGGGTCCCAACTCGATTATTCAATTCTAAGCGCCAAAGAATTAGCGTTCAAATTTTACGTACGGAATCTAATTCTCTCACTTCCCAATGTCATAGAAACGTGAAATTTGGCACGGGCATTGAATATGTCATAAATAGGAAACGCTAATGGGTCCCAACTCGATTATTCAATTCTATGCGCCAAAGAATTAGCGTCCAAATTTTACGTACGGAATGTGATTTTCTCACATAGAAACTTGAAATTTGGCACGAGCATTGATTATGTCATAAATAGGAAACGCTAATGGGTCCGAACTCGATTATTCAATTCTATGCGCCAAAGAATTAGCGTCCAAATTTTACGTACGGAATCTAATTCTCTCACTTCCTGATATATATAAATTAATGCCTGTGTGTATGTCTGTCTGTCTGTCCTTTATGCATTACTACACCATTCATCCAATCGCCATGAGACTTTGGGAAGTTGCTGAGTACACTCCTGGGAAGATTACTGGCATAGTATATCTATCCTATGATAGGTGGGGGCGTGCGAGCGTCGTCGACAGTTATGCCCCCCAGACAAAGATCGTTTGATTTCCATCTCAAGCACAAAAGCAAAAGGCATTGCGAGCAACGGGGGGCGTGTTCAACTACAAGAGGATACATCCGCCGAACGTATCACAAGACAATTCCTGGATATTGAGAATGCTGAGGTAAAATGAAAGCTGCGCTGTGATTGGTTGTTATATATTATACTGCTGAGGTAACATGAAAGCTGCGCTGTGATTGGTTGCTATTTTTTATATTGCTGAGGCAGAATAAAAGTTGTGCTGTGATTGGTTGTTATTTCTCTTACTGCTAAGGTAACATGAAAGCTGTGCTGTGATTGGTTGTTATATTTTATACTGCTAAGGTAACATGAAAGCTGCGCTGTGATTGGTTGTTATCTAGATATATAAAAACGAATGAAAGTATGTCTGTCTGTCTTCGCAGCAACGCGCGACGGGTAAGCTAGTTTTATAATAAAAAGGTTGCCTTAGGCCTCATGTCCACGGGCGGATCGTCTTCATTTTCTTCACTGCAGATGTCTTGCTGTATGTCTGTAAATGTATGACAAATGGCCACCTCATACAGGAGGCGCTCAGCTGTAAATAAAGGCTGAAATGGCTTTTCTCTATTGTTACACCTACCAGAGGGTCTGAAAATCATGACATGACTGCAGGGGTGCTCTAGCCTTTATACAGCTTTTATAGTGGCCCAGTAGTAATAATGATCCTATTAGTGGCCCCAGTAGTAATAGTGCCCCCCCCCCCCCCCGGATGGCTGAGTAGTAGTAGTGCCACCTAGATGGCCCAGTAGTAATAGTGCCCCCTAGATGGCCCAGTAGTAATAGTGCCCTGCCCCCCCCCCACCTGGATGGCCCATCAGTAATAGTGCCCTCCCCCCCCCCCCCACCTGGATGGCCCAGTAGTAATGGTGCCCTCCCCCCCCCCCCCCCCACCTGGATGGCCCAGTAGTAATGGTGCCCTCCCCCCCACCTGGATGGCCCAGTAGTAATGGTGCCCACTTAATGGCCCAGTAGTAATAATGATCCTACTAGTGGCCCCAGTAGTAATAGTGCCCTCCGGATGGCCCAGTTGTAATAGTGTACCCAGCCAGGCAGCAACCGTATAAGCATTCAGTTACAATCCAGGCAGCAGCGGCTACCACTAATGCTGTGATCACATCGCATCACATCGCTCATGTTTATGACCCAGTTGAAAAGAATGAGGTTCATATCTGTGCGTCTCATCTCTGGAGAGTAGAAGATTGGTGATCTACCTGACGCTCTACTGTGGAGAAGCAAGCTAGCGGACGAGCCCTTATCCCGCACTGTACCCGTGCGCCATTGTGGTTCTGTAATGCTTGTACTTTTGTCTTTCTGTATCCCCCGTCTATGTAAGCGCTGCGGAATATGATGGCGATATACAAATACAGATTATTATTATTATTAGCTAACTGAATATTCTGCACCACACGAGGCCCAAAAAGCGTCAGCGAGAAAGAAGTCAAGTGGTCATGGACGGACACACAGCGCTCTGTTATTTCCACCATTGACTATCAATGATAAGGATATGTCTGACAGAAGTAACGGAGATGCTTGCGCCGCTCTTGTGGGGGCTTCAAAGTGATATCACAGGTCCGTCTGTCCCATCAGCACTGCATATACTGCAAGACGGCATGCCGATCCAGGCCAAGCCAACGTCAACCACCAGGACGGCCGCTCCGCTCATGATCTGAATTCTATTAGATAACAGCAAAGCATGATGAGAAACGCGCAAAACGCGGGGGATTTCGTGAAACTGTTCCAAACATGAAGGCCTTCAGCAAACCCCCTAGTTGGGAATATGACTAATTTAGTTATTGGCTCGAGCTGCTGATGATACGAAAACTGGGAAAAACAGACCAGAAGTTTGGATTGAGTGAGAATTCTGAGTCTTGTGACGGGTTCTAATTGTGGACGTTTTAGCAGCGATAGATACAGAGCGACTTACTGAGGTTCCCATAATAGCAGCTTAGTATATAGCAAGTAGAGAGTAACCCTGCAGTAGACATGGGGGTGGCTGAGGCCAAGACCAGGGTGCATTGGACCCTCCTTATACCAGAGGTGGGAGGTCTACATACATCAAGCCTAGAAATATATTATATTATGCAGGTTTGGGTTTTTTTGGACATTAATGGAGTCTTGATTAGTGCTGAGTAATTATTGAAATCTTTGGGTCGGGGTTAGAGGTTCAAATCTAACCAAGGGCAACATCTGGATGGAGTTTTAAGTCCATGTAGATGTTTTCCTTGATAGGATTTGAACCTCAGACCCCAGCACTGCAAGGCAACGGCCCTAACCACTGAGCCACACGAGGCAGAATACACACTCACCGCGGATTTTGCTGCAATTTGCTAAAAATCAGGTCGGAATGAACCAATCCAATTTTGCAAAAACTAGCCTGATTTTACTGCCCAGCGGATGACAACGAGCAGCAGTGGCCGTAACTGCCATGAACGCTTCCTTCTAGAAAAGAAGGATCCTGACAGCTGGGCCTTCCCCAACCTTATAAAATCACTGATCAGCCAACCCACCGATGGATGAAGCTTCCAGGAACAGTTGGAGAGCAAAGTGAGAAGATAAAATAGGAACAACACAAAATGTGACGGCGGCGCTCCAGCCAGCAGGAGGTCCCCGGCTGCATCTCCTGCCATGTAGGTAGAGGTTGGGGCCGCTGTCTGACCCAGTGGAGGCAATCAGCAGACCTCACTGCTCAGCCTCATTACAGGGACCGAGGTCGGACTCACTAGCTTTCCTTAAGGCTTGGTGCGCACTTGCAGTAAACTGGAGGTCTCTTCACCCATGTGGGGCTCCGCGAGGCCTCCGTATCAGGTCCACGGCTTTGTTTTTTTACTCCGTGTGCCATTTGTTTTTTACATCCATCAAAAAAATGAAACAAGTCCAGTTTTTTCTCTGCATTCTTAAAAAAATGTCAACCAAATGCTATTGCAGCGTCCGAGGAGCGGGCCACGGCCCAGGAGACAGTGGGGTAGAGTTTGGGCCTTGTCACTGTGGCTCTACTGGCTTGCACCCGGAAAGCAACCAGGGACACGTCCAAGGGGCCGCAGGCAGGTTAATAAACGGGAAACCCAATAATGGATTACCTTAGCCTTTTATGTCACGCGTGACGCCACCGTTTCTTCTGCCGTGAGGGAATTCCTGGATGGCGGAGTAAATCCACACACACACGGGGTTCTTTTAAGACACGGCCTCCGGAAACGGACGGCGACTGGTCACTTTACTTAAAGTAATTTGATTACCACTTCGGAATACACGCCAGCAGGAAAACAGTGCAAACACGTCAAAGTGTGACAGCGAGGACTCACGGGTGGACAGGAGTAACCACAGTTCTGTTATCTGTAGGTCCTGAACCCGATAACACACTCTCTTCTCTCCAGCACTCTACTGGTCAACTCTCACAGTTCATCAAACAGGGTGCGCTGCACTCTCTCTCTCCGGGTACGGGAAGAGTCCTTCCACATCTCCTGGGTACGGCAGCCCCAGGGCCGGCTGTAGACTCCTCTCCGCCTCTGCCATTCTGGGCCACACAGGCTGAAGGTGCCTGTATGATCCACCTGCAGAACTCTTCTCCTCTCTCTTGCAAGCCCAGAACAGACCAGAACTCCACTCCAGAACAGACTGCCTCTTGCACACTCCTTGCAACCACATATATAAAGCATGGTCAGGTGACCATCAACCCACAACATAACACGATACATTTCTAGACAGTCAGCTCACATACCAGACACTTAACTCTTTCAGTGCTGCAGCTTTGTAATACACATCATTCATGCAACATCGAAGACACTAACAAGACAAATGCATGCATGCAGTTATGGAGGGGCTCCGTTGTAGCAGGCCACTACACTAGCCGTTTTTTAAAAAAGATGCAAAAATAATTTGGTTTGTTTCAGTTTTTTTTGTGGACATGAAACAGCACAAGGATGTAAAAATACTGACACACGGACTGCATACAGATGACACACGGACTGCATACAGATGGCACACGGACTGCATACAGATGGCACACAGACTGCATACAGATGACACACGGACTGCATACAGATGACACACGGACTGCATACAGATGGCACACAGACTGCATACAGATGGCACACGGACTGCATACAGATGGCACACGGACTGCATACAGATGGCACACAGACTGCATACAGATGACACACGGACTGCATACAGATGGTACACGAACTGCATACAAATGGCACACGGACTGCATACAGATGACACACGGACTGCATACGGATGGCACACAGACTGCATACAGATGGTACATGGACTGCATACAGATGGTACATGGACTGCATACAGATGACACACGGTCTGCACGCAGATGGCACACAGACTGCATACAGATGGTACACAGACTGCATACAGATGGCACACGGACTGCATACAGATGGCAAACGGACTGCATACAGAGGGTACACAGACTGCATACAGATGACACACGGACTGCATACGGATGGCACACGGACTGCATACAGAGGGTACACAGACTGCATACAGATGACACACGGACTGCATACGGATGGCACACGGACTGCATACAGATGGTACACAGACTGCATACAGATGGCACATGGACTGCATACAGAGGGTACACAGACTGCATACAGATGGCACACAGACTGCATACAGAGGGTACACAGACTGCATACAGATGACACACGGACTGCATACGGATGGCACACGGACTGCATACAGAGGGTACACAGACTGCATACAGATGACACACGGACTGCATACGGATGGCACACGGACTGCATACAGAGGGTACACAGACTGCATACAGATGACACACGGTCTGCACGCAGATGGCACACAGACTGCATACAGATGGTACACGGACTGCATACAGATGGCACATGGACTGCATACAGATGGTACACGGACTGCATACAGATGGCACACGGACTGCATACAGATGACACAAGGACTGCATACAGATGGTACATGGACTGCATACAGATGGCACACGGACTGCATACAGATGACACACGGACTGCATACGGATGGCACACGGACTGCATACAAATGGTACACGGACTGCATACAGATGGTACACGGACTGCATACAGATGACACACGGACTGCATACAGATGGCACACGGACTGCATACAGATGGTACATGGACTGCATACAGATGGCACACAGACTGCATACAGATGGCACACGGACTGCATACAGATGGTACACGAACTGCATACAAATGGCACACAGACTGCATACAGATGACACACGGACTGCATACAGATGGCACACGGACTGCATACAGATGGTACATGGACTGCATACAGATGGCACACGGACTGCATACAGATGACACACGGACTGCATACGGATGGCACACGGACTGCACGCAGATGGTGCACGGACTGCATACAGATGACACATGGACTGCATACAAATGGCACACGGACTGCATACAGATGACACACGGACTGCATACAGATGACACACGGACTGCATACGGATGGCACACGGACTGCACGCAGATGGTGCACGGACTGCATACAGATGACACATGGACTGCATACAAATGGCACACGGACTGCATACAGATGACACACGGACTGCATACAGATGACACATGGACTGCATACAAATGGCACACGGACTGCATACAGATGACACACGGACTGCATACAGATGACACACGGACTGCATACAGATGACACACGGACTGCATACGGATGGCACACGGACTGCATACAGATGACACACGGACTGCATACGGATGGCACACGGACTGCATACAAATGGTACACGGACTGCATACAGATGGTACACGGACTGCATACAGATGACACACGGACTGCATACAGATGGCACACGGACTGCATACAGATGGTACATGGACTGCATACAGATGGCACACAGACTGCATACAGATGGCACACGGACTGCATACAGATGGTACACGAACTGCATACAAATGGCACACAGACTGCATACAGATGACACACGGACTGCATACAGATGGCACACGGACTGCATACAGATGGTACATGGACTGCATACAGATGGCACACGGACTGCATACAGATGACACACGGACTGCATACGGATGGCACACGGACTGCACGCAGATGGTGCACGGACTGCATACAGATGACACATGGACTGCATACAAATGGCACACGGACTGCATACAGATGACACACGGACTGCATACAGATGACACACGGACTGCATACGGATGGCACACGGACTGCACGCAGATGGTGCACGGACTGCATACAGATGACACATGGACTGCATACAAATGGCACACGGACTGCATACAGATGACACACGGACTGCATACAGATGACACATGGACTGCATACAAATGGCACACGGACTGCATACAGATGACACACGGACTGCATACAGATGACACACGGACTGCATACAGATGACACACGGACTGCATACGGATGGCACACGGACTGCATACAGATGACACACGGACTGCATACGGATGGCACACGAATGTCGTCCACGTGCAGATTGTTTCTGTGTTTTTGTTGTTTTTTATGTAAGATGCAGGAAAACTGCCACACAGACCGAATACGGACGCCACATGGACAGCTTACAGACTGCACGCAGACTACATGCGGACAGCATACAGACTACACGCAAACAGCACACGGACAGCTTACGGACTTTACGCAGACAGCACACGGACAGCTTATGGACAGCACACGGACAGCACGCGGACAGCACACGGACAGCACGCAGACAGCACACGGACAGCACACGGACTGCATCTATCTGAGTCCTGTCTGTTTTTATTTTCTACAGGTCTAAATGGGTGATTTTCAACCATAAATCGGATAAGAATGGCGCATCAAAGTGCGTTATCCACACAGTTCTGTGTGAAACAGCTCAGTTGTGTGTTGCTCCACAGAATAGTCTGGGTTCGTATGCTGCTCATTTGCAGTTTGTTTTTCTTTCGTCAGACTATTATTAACCTTTATGGTCAGTGTGCAGGGAGGGGAGGAGGGGAGCTGTGACTATTGTGAATGGTGGTCCTGTGTTATCTATATATAGGTGTCTCCTCTCAGTGTAATCCTGTCTGTACAGGGAGGGGAGGAGGTGAGCTGTGACTATTGTGAATGGTGGGCCCTGTGTTATTTCTATTTGGGTGTCACCTCTCAGTGTAATCCTGCCTGTACAGGGAGGGGAGGAGGTGAGCTGTGACTATTGTGAATGGTGGTCCTGTGTTATCTATATATAGGTGTCACCTCTCAGTGTAATCCTGCCTGTACAGGGAGGGGAGGAGGTGAGCTGTGACTATTGTGAATGGTGGCTCCTGTGTTATCCATATATAGGTGTCACCTCTCAGTGTAATCCTGTCTGTGCAGGAAGGGGAGGAGGTGAGTTGTGACTATTGTGAATGGTGGGTCCTGTGTTATCTATATACAGGTATCTCCTCTCAGTGTTATCCTGTCTGTACAGGGAGGGGAGGAGGTGAGCTGTGACTATTGTGAATGGTGGTCCTGTGTTCTCTATATACAGGTGTCTCCTCTCAGTGTAATCCTGTCTGTACAGGGAGGGGAGGAGGTGAGCTGTGACTATTGTGAATGGTGATCCTGTGTTATCTATATATAGGTGTCTCCTCTCAGTGTAATCCTGCCTGTACAGGGAGGGGAGGAGGTGAGCTGTGACTATTGTGAATGGTGGCTCCTGTGTTATCCATATGTAGGTGTCACCTCTCAGTGTAATCCTGTCTGTACAGGGAGGGGAGGAGGTGAGCTGTGACTATTGTGAATGGTGGTTCCTGTGTTATCTATATACAGGTATCTCCTCTCAGTGTTATCCTGTCTGTACAGGGAGGGGAGGAGGGGAGCTGTGACTATTGTGAATGGTGGCTCCTGTGTTATCCATATGTAGGTGTCACCTCTCAGTGTAATCCTGTCTGTACAGGGAGGGGAGGAGGTGAGCTGTGACTATTGTGAATGGTGGTTCCTGTGTTATCTATATACAGGTATCTCCTCTCAGTGTTATCCTGTCTGTACAGGGAGGGGAGGAGGTGAGCTGTGACTATTGTGAATGGTGGTTCCTGTGTTCTCTATATACAGGTGTCTCCTCTCAGTGTAATCCTGTCTGTACAGGGAGGGGAGGAGGTGAGCTGTGACTATTATGTATGGCGGGTCCTGTGTTATCTATATATAGCTGTCACCTCTCAGTGTAATTCTGTCTGTGCAGGGAGGGGAGGAGGTGAGCTGTGACTATTGTGAATGGTGGTTCCTGTGTTATCTATATATAGGTGTCTCCTCTCAGTGTAATCCTGCCTGTACAGGGAGGGGAGGAGGTGAGGTGTGACTATTATGTATGGCGGGTCCTGTGTTATCTATATATAGCTGTCACCTCTTAGTGTAATCCTGTCTGTGCAGGGAGGGGAGGAGGGGAGCTGTGACTATTGTGAATGGTGGTTCCTGTGTTATCTATATACAGGTTTCTCCTCTCAGTGTAATCCTGCCTGGGATGATAATGTGATGTTGGCTGAGAAGTTTCCTCTACAGAGCAGGAGGTGTCAGACTATTATCACTCCTGTATATAAGCAGGTTGACAGATGCCGTACAATATGCTAATGAGGCGGCATCAGATCACAATGTGTAAAATAAAAATAAAAGAAATGTAAAATGTCTCAATAGTAAAATAATGACAGTTCCCGTCGGATTCTGCGGCTTCTGCCGTCCGAAAACTGGGATTCTTGAAAGTGATTGTGACATATGGGAAGAGAATGGAAGCAGCTGGTCATTAAGGGCTTCTCAAGTCCATCTCATAGCGCTCTTGGAAGACATGAGACCCTCGCGCTCCGACTCCATGGAGATCCAATCCTTTCTTACATTTCAAAAAAGCCAATTTTTTATAACGAAAACATCTTAAAATGTGATTTAGGAGGCGGCTGAGAAAACCCGACAGACTGCAAACCCTCCGTGATATTACAGCCTCATCAAGATAAAGAACGCTCAATGACTTCGATGGTCGGAGCCCAGGCGGCCGGCGCTGATGCTCCCCGCTGCTGGAGACAATGTATCGGACCTTTATAGGTGAACTACTTCTAGGGCCACAACAGGGGGGTCGCTGACCGGGGACCCGCACATTGCCAGACTGGAGTCTGGAGGACTTGGGTTTTTTTCACCTTCCTCTCGATCAACAATGGGGGGTAATAGGCTGGATGGACGTTTGTCTGTGTTACTATGTAACAGCAGCGCCATTTATGTGGTTCATTGTCTTTCTTCGCACATTTCAGTTGATCACAAAGTCAGTTTGCGCCAGAATGTTTGTGTTAAAAAGTTATCAGATTTGGCCAAAATGTATGACTTTTAACTGCATTTGCCATTTTAGAACAGTGGGTGTGGCTTTGTTGGAGGGCGTGGCCAACAATGGTCCAATGATCTCTTTCCGATTTCTGGCATACAAAGTCACAAATTATGGCGGTTACTTACGCCACACTAACTTTATTTACAGCAGTCCAGGTAAGTCCCACTCATAGGAGCCGAATCCAAGAGGAGCCAGTACCAAGGGACAGGGAGATGGTCGGAGTCAGACGGGGCCACGGCTACGATGACACACAGCCGGCCCCGCCGATATTACACCTTTAGTCAGGTCTTTGTGGACTGCAGTGATGCTTCTGCGCAGCGCTGTAGGATTCGCCATTTCAGGTGAACCATATTGCAGATTTTTTCACATACAGAAGGGACTATAAAGGCCTCCAGAGGTGATAAGTCCGGAGACCTTGGTGGGCATTCTACCGGGACTCTATGCCCAACCCCGCGCCCAGGGGATTGTACATCCAGCTATCTGCGTAAAGTGTGGCGGTGCGCCATCCTGTTAGAGGTAATGTGGGAACGCGCTGTCCTCACCGAGCGCAGATGGGATTACGACCCGTGACATCCGGAGGGACTTCTCACCGCTAAGTGATCCGTCAATGGAATAAGGGCCTGAAGGTCAGTCACGTTTTGCCAATTTTTCCCTCAATTAACTCGTAAACAAGTAAAGTTAGGGCAAAACCGACCCTTCCAGTGTGTCTCTGAGTCTATTCTCGCCAAGACCAACACATCACATGACCTCTCTCTGATGTGAAAAACCTGAGCTGAATTTAATATGGTGGAGTTCAAAATGGCCGCCGAAAATGTCTCCTCCACTTAGAAGTGCAGCCCCCTCCCAATTAATACTTAAACACATTGAAAATCAATGTTCTCATTATCTCACCAGTTAAACGGGTGTGTCCAGACTTTTGCCTCACTGTGTATACAGCATGCACATAGACAGCCTTCAGACAAACAGTGCTTGGGGCTCCCTCAGATTACTTTATTCAGTAATACGCTCGCTCCTGTACAATTTTTTTGCGCAGTGAACGAGTTTATTTTGTGCATCGGCGCCGCTCGTTCACAGGGGCGGAGCAATCACCCCACCCTGATTTAAATGGCTAATTAGCCTAACGAGGTGCTCTGTCAAAGCCCTTAGATAAAGACTACATGTAGCATCCAGGTAGAGTGCAGATAAACAGCCCGAACACGAGACTCATAACCTGTACCGACCGTGACCAGAAGTAGAGCGGCGCCCGCGCAAATGCTGAATGGAACAACCGGATAAAGAGCGCACAAAGTGAGGAGCGCGGCGGAGCGAATAGTGACAACCGGAGAGCCTGATGGAGGCTGCTGAGACACGGAAACATTACAATTATACTGAAGACACCGACCGCAACCAACTGCAGATCTTGGCTGGAATCCACGGAGCGAGCGGCAAATAACAGCGATGAGGCTACAAAATACGTGGCAGCATACAGTAAGCGACTCGGAACGACCCCTTTATATTGGAGACCCCCATCTTGTAGCGTTGGACTCCTTCGCCCCTCAGAACCGCAGTGATTCGTCGCGGTGCAGATCCCACTCGGTGATGACACGATTCTGCAGGAATATCGGCCCCTGCGGACAGGAAGCTTCTTGTAGTCTCTGCAGATTAGATGGCGGTCCTGACATGTTCTGACGGCTGACAGGAAGGGGTCAGCGATTCATGCTGCCTGCGCCAAATTCTGATCTCCCATCAGCAACATAAATCTGGATCCTTCTGACCAGGGGATGTTTTCCCGCTGCTCAGTGATACAAATTTTGCGCTCTTTTGCCCGCTGGAGTCTTTCTGTTCCTCTTAGACACAATGGCGCTTGAACTGGTCGCCCGCTGTTATACCATCCGTGCGGAGGGACGGCGAGTTGTGCGTTCGGACATGTTAGTTGGAGCTCCAGCGCTGTATTCAGCTGACTGTGCAGCCTGTTGGTCAGAACGATTCCTGACATCCTCCTCCGACCCCTTTCAGTGATGAGTTGTTTCCACAGGATCCCCTTTCACTGGATGTTTTCCTCGATCGCGCCATTCTTGGTATACTCTCCACACCGTTACATGAGAAACCCCCCCGCGGTTGGCAGTGAGACCCCGGCTAGTCCAGCACCGCTGACCGGCCTCGCTGGAAGTCGCTCCGATCGCTGGATCTTCCATCTAATGTGGATTCACACTGAAACTGATCCATGGATAACTTGTCACGTGACTTCATGCCGCACGCCGGGGTAAGATGAGGTTCTGCGTTCTTAGGCATCACATTCCGCGCTCTACCATAAAGCGCTCCACTTACTTCTCCCCAGTTTTCTGTACTTTGAAGCTTCACATTTTCTTTCTTCCCATTAACACTTCCACCTCCCTCTTAGCGTCTCCATGTCAATCCGCCAGTAAATACCGCCATCCTCCTTACATACCAAAGAGTTATGAAATACTCCTCATAAAGCGCAGGTTAAAAGGAAGAGGCAGACGATGGCGGCGCTCATTGTGTGGGGATTCTGTAAAGCCTGCAGAAGAAGGACCACGAGAGGCGCGCATTACACCCAACCTTTTAAAATAGTTGGCTCTCCTCTCTCAAGGCCATCAGGCTGCTTCTACGTCTCTTAAGAAGAAGGAATGTTCCGTGGAAAATGCAGAAATGTTCCGCTTTCTGTGTGGCATTTAAATAAAAGGTTTCATCGCAGAGTTCCCTGCATTGTGGGGACAACAAACACAGTCACATTATTACATCCCATGGTGGGTCGGAGTAACGAGCCGCATTCTTCTATTCACTGCATCTTACATTTAGGCTCCTTGCTTGCAGTCTGACTCATAGCTGGGGACAATGACTGAATGAGGGGCTCTGCTGCAAGCTGATTGGACATTCACTTTTACGCCATTTTCACACGGCTGCATTTAAGCACCCGTACTGCCGGCGAGTTTCCTGTCCTGAACAAGAGTCCACTCACCTGAGTGCAGAACATGATAGATGCCTGTGATGGTCGGAGTTTGGGTTAGGAGACCTGCAGTTGGGCCAGGAAACTCATCCGTATTACAGACACAAACATGCAGCCATATTGCGGTCATGTGAAGCCAGCCTTAAGGATTCCCATATACTCATTAGGCCAGGGCTTTCAGTTGGCTATAATTTGGACATGTTCACCAACCATGTTATGGCCTCAACTCAGTAGACTCAGATAATGTCCAGAAATTACGGCCATTGTACAAATGTATAGGGAAGCAAGATCTCTGAGCTGGTGGGTGTAGACTGCTGCTATAATGTCCCCATACACTGTATACATAGGGGAGCAGGATCTCTTCTCTATCTCTGAGCTGGTGGGTGTAGACTGCTGCTATGAGGTCTCCATACACTGTATACATAGGTGAGCAGGATCTCTTCTCTATCTCTGAGCTGGTGGGTGTAGACTACTGCTATGATGTCTCCATACACTGTACACATAGGGGAGCAGGATCTCTTCTCTATCTCTGAGCTGGTGGGTGTAGACTGCTGCTATGGTGTCTCCATACACTGTACACATAGGAGAGCAGGATCTCTTCTCTATCTCTGAGCTGGTGGGTGTAGACTGCTGCTATGAGGTCTCCATACACTGTATACATAGGTGAGCAGGATCTCTTCTCTATCTCTGAGCTGGTGGGTGTAGACTACTGCTATGATGTCTCCATACACTGTACACATAGGGGAGCAGGATCTCTTCTCTCTCTCTGAGCTGGTGGGTGTAGACTGCTGCTATGATGTCTCCATACACTGTACACATAGGGGAGCAGGATCTCTTCTCTATCTGTGAGCTGGTGGGTGTATACTGCTACTATGATGTCTCCATACACTGTACACATAGGAGAGCAGGATCTCTTCTCTATCTCTGAGCTGGTGGGTGTAGACTGCTGCTATGATGTCTCCATACACTGTACACATAGGTGAGCAGGATCTCTTCTCTATCTCTGAGCTGGTGGGTGTAGACTACTGCTATGATGTCTCCATACACTGTACACATAGGGGAGCAGGATCTCTTCTTCATCTCTGAGCTGGTGGGTGTAGACTGCTGCTATGATGTCTCCATACACTGTACACATAGGAGAGCAGGATCTCTTCTCTATCTCTGAGCTGGTGGGTGTAGACTGCTGCTATGATGTCTCCATACACTGTACACATAGGGCAGCAGGATCTCTTCTCTCTCTGAGCTGGTGGGTGTAGACTGCTGCTATGATGTCTACATACACTGTACACATAGGAGAGCAGGATCTCTTCTCTATCTCTAAGCTGGTGGGTGCAGACTGCTGCTATGATGTCTCCATACACTGTACACATAGGAGAGCAGGATCTCTTCTCTATCTCTGAGCTGATGGGTGTCGATGGCTGCTATGATGTCTCCATACACTGTACACATAGGAGAGCAGGATCTCTTCTCTATCTCTGAGCTGGTGGGTGTAGACTGCTACTATGATGTCACCATACACTGTACACATAGGTGAGCAGGATTTCTTCTTCATCTCTGAGCTGGTGGGTGTAGACTGCTGCTATGATGTCTCCATACACTGTACACATAGGAGAGCAGGATCTCTTCTCTATCTGTGGGCTGGTGGGTGTAGACGGCTGCTATGATGTCTCCATACACTATACACATAGAAGAGCAGGATCTCTTCTCTGTCTCTGAGCTGGTGGGTGTAGATTATGGCCATGATGTCTCCATACACTGTACACATAGGGGAGCAGGATCTCTTCTCCATCTCTGCAATGGTGGGTGCAGACTGCTGCTATGATGTCTCAATACACTATACACATAGGAGAGCAGGATCTCTTCTCTGTCTCTGAGCTGGTGGGTGTAGACGGCTGCCATGATGTCTCTATACACTGCACACATAGGAGAGCAGGATCTCTATCTCTGAGCTGGTGGGTGTAGACTGCTGCTATGATGTCTCCATGCACTGTACACATAGAGGAGCAGGATCTCTTCTCTATCTCTGAGCTGGTATGTGTAGACTGCTGCTATGATGTCTCCATACACTGTACATAGGAGAGCAGGATCTCTTCTTTATCTCTAAGCTGGTGTGTGTAGACTGTTGCTATAATGTCTCCATACACTGTACATAGGAGAGCAGGATCTCTTCTCTCTCTCTCTCTGAGCTGGTGGGTGTAGACTGCTGCTATGATGTCTCCATACACTGTACACATAGGGGAGCAGGATCTCTTCTCTATCTCTGAGCTGGTGGGTGTAGACTGCTGCTATGATGTCTCCATACACTGTACACATAGGGGAGCAGGATCTCTTCTCTATCTCTGAGCTGGTGGGTGTAGACGGCTGCTATGATGTCTCTATACACTGCACACATAGGAGAGCAGGATCTCTATCACTGAGCTGGTGGGTGTAGACTGCTGCTATGATGTCTCCATACACTGTACATAGTAAAGCAGGATCTCCTCTCTCTCTGAGCTGGTGGGTGTAGACTGCTGCTATGATGTCTCCATACCCTGTACACATAGGGGAGCAGGATCTCTTCTCTATCTCTGAGCTGGTGGGTGTAGACGGCTGCTATGATGTCTTCATACACTGCACACATAGGAGAGCAGGATCTCTTCTCTATCTCTGAGCTGGTGGGTGTAGACTGCTGCTATGATGTCTCCATACACTGTACACATAGGGGAGCAGGATCTCTTCTCTGTCTCTGAGCTGGTGGGTGTAGACTGCTGCTATGATGTCTCCATACACTGTACACGTAGGAGAGCAGGATCTCTTCTCTGTCTCTGAGCTGGTGGGTGTAGACTGCTGCTATGATATCTCCATACACTGTACACGTAGGAGAGCAGGATCTCTTCTCTATCTCTGAGCTGGTGGGTGTAGACTGCTACTATGATCTCTCCATACACTGTACACATAGGAGAACAGAATCTCTTCTCAATCTCTGAGCTGGTGGGTGTAGACTGCTGCTATGATGTCTCCATACACTGTACACATAGGGGAGCAGGATCTCTTCTCTATCTGTGAGCTGGTGGGTGTAGACTGCTGCTATGATGTCTCCATACACTGTACACATAAGTGAGCAGGATTTCTTCTTCATCTCTGAGCTGGTGGGTGTAGACTGCTGCTATGATGTCTCCATACACTATACACATAGGAGAGCAGGATCTCTTCTCTATCTGTGGGCTTGTGGGTGTAGACTGCTGCTATGATGTCTCCATACACTATACACATAGGGGAGCAGGATCTCTTCTCTGTCTCTGAGCTGGTGGGTGTAGACTGCGGCCATGATGTCTCCATACACTGTACACATAGGGGAGCAGGATCTCTTCTCCATCTCTGTGCTGGTGGGTGCAGACTGCTGCTATGATGTCTCCATACACTATACACATAGGAGAGCAGGATCTCTTCTCTGTCTCTGAGCTGGTGGGTGTAGACGGCTGCTATGATGTCTCCATACACTGCACACATAGGAGAGCAGGATGTCTTCTCTATCTCTGAGCTGGTGGGTGTAGACTGCTGCTATGATGTCTCCATACACTGTACACGTAGGAGAGCAGGATCTCTTCTCTGTCTCTGAGCTGGTGGGTGTAGACTGCTGCTATGATATCTCCATACACTGTACACGTAGGAGAGCAGGATCTCTTCTCTATCTCTGAGCTGGTGGGTGTAGACTGCTACTATGATCTCTCCATACACTGTACACATAGGAGAACAGAATCTCTTCTCAATCTCTGAGCTGGTGGGTGTAGACTGCTGCTATGATGTCTCCATACACTGTACACATAGGGGAGCAGGATCTCTTCTCTATCTGTGAGCTGGTGGGTGTAGACTGCTGCTATGATGTCTCCATACACTGTACACATAAGTGAGCAGGATTTCTTCTTCATCTCTGAGCTGGTGGGTGTAGACTGCTGCTATGATGTCTCCATACACTATACACATAGGAGAGCAGGGTCTCTTCTCTATCTGTGGGCTTGTGGGTGTAGACTGCTGCTATGATGTCTCCATACACTATACACATAGGAGAGCAGGATCTCTTCTCTGTCTCTGAGCTGGTGGGTGTAGACTGCGGCCATGATGTCTCCATACACTGTACACATAGGGGAGCAGGATCTCTTCTCCATCTCTGTGCTGGTGGGTGCAGACTGTTGCTATGATGTCTCCATACACTATACACATAGGAGAGCAGGATCTCTTCTCTGTCTCTGAGCTGGTGGGTGTAGACGGCTGCTATGATGTCTCCATACACTGCACACATAGGAGAGCAGGATCTCTTCTCTATCTCTGAGCTGGTGGGTGTAGACTGCTGCTATGATGTCTCCATACACTGTACACATAGGGGAGCAGGATCTCTTCTCTATCTCTGAGCTGGTGGGTGTAGACTGCTGCTATGATGTCTCCATACACTGTACACATAGGGGAGCAGGATCTCTTCTCTATCTCTGAGCTGGTGGGTGTAGACTGCTGCTATGATATCTCCTTGCACTGTACACATAGGGGAGCAGGATCTCTTCTCTATCTCTGAGCTGGTGGGTGTAGACGGCTGCTATGATGTCTCCATACACTGCACACATAGGAGAGCAGGATCTTTATCTCTGAGCTGGTGGGTGTAGACTGCTGCTATGATGTCTCCATGCACTGTACACATAGGGGAGCAGGATCTCTTCTCTATCTCTGAGCTGGTGGGTGTAGACTGCTGCTATGATGTCTCCATACACTGTACACATAGGAGAGCAGGATCTCCTCTCTATCTCTGAGCTGGTGGGTGTAGACTGCTGCTATGATGTCTCCATACACTGTACACATAGGAGAGCAGGATGTCTTCTCTATCTCTGAGCTGGTGGGTGTAGACTGCTGCTATGATGTCTCCATACACTGTACACATAGGAGAGCAGGATCTCTTCTCTATCTCTGAGCTGGTGGGTGTAGACTGCTGCTATGATGTCTCCATACACTGTACATAGGAGAGCAGGATCTCTTCTCTATCTCTAAGCTGGTGTGTGTAGACTGCTGCTATGATGTCTCCATACACTGTACATAGGAGAGCAGGATCTCTTCTCTCTCTCTCTCTGAGCTGGTGGGTGTAGACTGCAGCTATGATGTCTCCATACACTGTACACATAGGGGAGCAGGATCTTTTCTCTGTCTCTGATCTGGTGGGTGTAGACTGCTGCTATGATGTCTCCATACACTGTACACATAGGGGAGCAGGATCTCTTCTCTGTCTCTGAGCTGGTGGGTGTAAACTGCTGCTATGATATCTCCATACACTGTACACGTAGGAGAGCAGGATCTCTTCTCTCTCTGAGCTGGTGGGTGTAGACTGCTACTATGATCTCTCCATACACTGTACACATAGGAGAACAGAATCTCTTCTCAATCTCTGAGCTGGTGGGTGTAGACTGCTGCTATGATGTCTCCATACACTGTACACATAGGGGAGCAGGATCTCTTCTCTATCTCTGAGCTGGTGGGTGTAGACTGCTGCTATGATGTCTCTATACACTGTACACATAGGGGAGCAGGATCTCTTCTCTATCTCTGAGCTGGTGGGTGTACACTGCTGCTATGATGTCTCCATACACTGTACACATAGGGGAGCAGGATCTCTTCTTCATCTCTGAGCTGGTGGGTGTAGACTGCTGCTATGATGTCTCCATACACTGTACACATAGGAGAGCAGGATCTCTTCTCTATCTCTGAGCTGGTGGGTGTAGACTGCTGCTATGATGTCTCCATACACTGCACACATAGGACAGCAGGATCTCTTCTCTATCTCTGAGCTGGTGGGTGTAGACGGCTGCTATGATGTCTCCTTACACTGTACACATAGGAGAGCAGGATCTCTTCTCTATCTCTGAGCTGGTGGGTGTAGACTGCTGATGTGATGTCTCAATGAGGTTCAGGTGAAGATATCAGAGTTTTTGAATTCACTGGGATGAGAATGGGATTTCAGCATGTGCTGAAGTGAGGGTCCTGGTGAAGACACATGCACACTGCTGCTCTATTCATTTCAATGAGGCCACTGAAGATAGCAGAGCCCTTGAACTTGACTATCTTGGGCAGACCCATTGAAATGACTGAAGCGGCAGTGCACATATGCAACCACTACCACCCTCACTTCTTGGAATTGCTGAAGGACCCAGCAGTCAGACCCCGACAAATCTGAAATGTATCCCCTATTATGTGGATATCCTCTTGATAGGGGCTTACTTTTAGTCATGACACAACCCCTTTAAGTGTCGAGTTCACATTCACTATGCAGTATCTACAGGCTCCACCATATATTACAGGATGTTGCTGGAGTCCTGGAGCTGGATATCCCTGGATAACTAATTTTTTGTGGTACCCTTCTAAAAAAAGGACTTTTCAAAAAGGATAGGTGGCAAATAGTAAATCAATGGGTGTCTGAACGCTGGGCTTGAACCACTCTTACCCCTTTTCCACCAGCACAACCGCAGTGGTGAGGAGTTTGCCTGGAGCGTCTGCTGAGCACAACATGGCTCCATACAAGTCCAGTTACTGAGACAGTGGAGTGCCAGCGCCTGGTTGTGCCGGGGGGCACTGGGGACCCGTTCTAGTGGGGGTTCCAGTACCCGACTGATATAAACTCTATTACCTATACAGGGTGAAGTCAAAAACTGCTCCAGTGCTCGATCCCACGACTGGAGTCTTATAGTGAAATAACAATAACATGCTTAAATAGAAAGCCATGGATGCGCTAAACAATGGAATGGTGCACGGGCCCCTGGGGACCCCGGAACATGGATTTTAATTCTGTGTTGCGGCTCCTGTAAGAGAACCCACATGTTCAAGCTGAAATTTGCATTTCATCAGCACTGAATGGTCACTTCCTCGTTCACTAACACTGCCCCACAATGATGGCATCGGACCTGGACTGCCAGCGGCTCCATGCATGTATCGTAGCAGAAGGAGGCCACTTCCAGTCCGCTTTCCTTACTTCAGTCCTAGCAGCGGTCCCACCGGTCTGTGAGAGATGTGGAAGGTGGACTTCTGCTCCTCGTATGTTACTCTTCAACTCTGCAGTTGGGTTTTACTGTCTCTCTCTTACCGGGGCCACAGCACAGAATTGGACCCCGCGTGCCGGGGCCGGCGCTGTACTGTTGTGCCTCCCTATTGGCTGTTGTAATTTCACTACTGGACACAAGTTGGGGGATATAGCGCCAGACCCGGCTTGTACGCTGCACCCTCTCTGTTATCAGCTGCAGAACTTAGCAACTTTTGGAAGAAAATCTCATCAATCAGCAAACGAAGCCGGACTTGTTCTGCCATCGAGGGCGTAAACAGACGACCGCGTTCCGCCACGATTTTCAATGGTTCATTCTCACTTCTTCTTTTTTTCGGCCATTGTTTCACAGGTGCAAGAAAATAGGAGCGGCTCCATCTTGTTTGCACACCAAAGAGACCCACAAAATTCTATGGGTGGTGCGCAAACACGCACATCCGCCCGCATGGATGCGCTAAATGCAGCGTATACCCCCATTAACGACACCGGGTTAGACTAATTAGCCCTTTAAATCAGGTTGCGGTGATTCCCGACCCATGCAAACAGGCGCTGCCTGTGCAAATACGCTCAGTATCGGCATGAGAGCAGAGTACACTCGTTCACTGCGCAAAAAAAAGTGCGCAGCAGCGAGCATATTGCGTAACACACTCGTCTGTCGAAGCCCTGAAGAGGTAACGTTTTGGGTAGGTTCTGGTAAGTGATCCTTCCTGCACTGATTGCCCCGGGCAGCACCGGGTCTTGTTACATGACCCTTCAGATTTGGGCTGATGCACATTAGGCAGTGACCACACGGCACCTGAGTCCACAGGAAGAGTGAGAATGACTTTCTATCTTCACCTGCCTTGTGAGCGGCACATCCTGCTGGTCCGTCACACAAAGGAACACGGGTCAGCTCTCCGTGCCAGGAAGCCCCCAGACATCCTGCAAAGGTCTACAGTTCCCCAAAGAAAACAACTCCGACCTCCGGCGAGGCCCGAATAGTAACCTGTGACATCATCGCTCGCATGGAGATACATCACAGGTTCAGCTCTGCTACATCTATACAGGTAGGGGGGAGGCAATGGTACATATCCTGGGGGCAGCCGGCTCCTCCCAAGTATTTAGGGCGACGTCTGCCGGACAAACTGCAATCATTCTGGAATCAAAAGTTTGGAAACTTTCTAATACTCTTTGTCTATTAATTCCTTCACACTAAACAAATGCTGCTTGCTTTAGTTGAATGGAAATGTTCTTGGTTGTATTCTAAAGCTGTGAAACCCCTGCAGGCCTACGTGCACGTTCACAGGGGCGCAGTCACACGGGCGCAGTCACATGGGCGCATTCACACGGGCACATTTACAGGGGCGCAGTCACGGGGGCGCAGTCACATGGGCGCATTCACATGGGCGCATTTACAGGGGCGCAGTCACAGGGGCGCAGTCACACGGGCGCATTCACACGGGCACAGTCACAGGGGCGCAGTCACAGGGGCGCAGTCACGCAGGTGTTTTCATTTTCATTTTCATTTTGTTGATCCGTCGTGGGAACGGCAAAGTAGAAAGAAAATGTTTCCGTGCCCCTAGAAATGTATCGCAGGGGAAGCGCTTCACTTTCAATCTGTTTATTTTTTTTCTATCTTCATCCCTTTTTTTTAAACTGGGAAAAAACTCCAGATGGAGGGGGAGGGAGAGGAGAGGAGAGGGAGAGGGAGGGGGAGGGGGAAGGGGAGGAGAGAGAGGAGGAGGGGGTGGAGGAAGAGGAGGAGGGGGGAGGGGGAAGAGGAAGAGGAGAAGAAGGGGAAGAGGAGGAGGAGGTGAAAGAAGAGGAAGAGGAGGGGGAGGGTGAAGAGGAGGAGGGGGAGGAGGGGGAGGAGGGGGGAGGAGGGGGGAGGAGGGGAGGAGGAGGGGGAGGAGGGGGGAGGAGGGGAGGAGGAGGGGGAGGAGGAGGAAGAAGAGGGGAGGAGGAGGAGGGGAAAGGGGAGGAGGAAGAGGAGGAGGGGAGTGGAGAGGGAAGGGGAAGAGGAGGGGGAGGGGGAAGGGGAAGAGGAGGAGGAGGGGGAAGGGGAAGAGAAGGAGGAGTGGGAGGAGGAGCAGGAGGGGGAGGGGGAAGAGGAGGGGAGGGGAGGGAGAGGAGGGAGATGAAGGGGAGGACGGGGAGAGGGAAGGGGAGGACGGGGAGAGGGAGGGGGAGGACGGGGAGAGGGAGGGGGAGGAGGAGGGAGAGGAGAGGGAGGAGGAGGGAGAGGAGAGGGAGGAGGAGGGAGAGGAGGAGGAGGACGGGGAGTGGAAAGAGGGAGAGGAGGAGGAGAAGGGGGAGGGGGAAGACGGGGAGGAGGAGGAGGGAAAGGAGGGGGAGGAGGTGCCTCGTAGCCCCAACTGGTAGCTTCAGCTCTGTCTGCATGGAGTTTGTCAGAGTTGATGAGTAACCCTTATTGAGATGTAAAGCTACATCCCCAAGACTGCAAGGCAGCAGTGCTAACCACTGAGCCACCTGCACTGAGGAGGAGGAGCCACCAGCACTGAGGAGGAGCCCCCCACACAGAGGAAGAGGAGCCCCCCCTTCCCGCACTGAGGAGGAGGAGCTCCCTGCTCAGAGGAGGAGGAGCCCCATGCTCAGAGGAGGCGGAGCCCCCCACACAGAGGAGGAGGAGCCACCAGCATTGAGGAGGAGGAGCCAACCGCACAGAAGAGGAGGATCCCCCCCGCACAGAGGAGGAGGAGCCCCCTGCTCAGAGGAGGAGGAGTCACCCACACAGAGGAGGAGGAGCCACCAGCACGCTGGAAAACGGATGGAAGTGGAAAGTTTACAGCTGCTTTTCACTTCTGATTTCTACTTTTATTAAAACTAGTACATACTTCTAGCCGCCGTATTCACCCATCATGAAGCCTCCGAGCCACTCACATCACGTCCCAACCAGGTATCTTACCGGCATACCGGCAGACTACAGCTACTCGCACATCGCTCACAAGGGCCGCCTTTTAACTACGCTTGATCTTCCGTATGTTTGTGAGAGAAAAATGTGACCCATCAAACGTTACCAGAAAAAAGTTCCTTCAACATGAAGATTATATTCTTTACAGTCAACTAGAAGCATGAAGACCTCATCGTCTGCGCTTGGCGTCTTCTGTTCTCAAATACCTAAAAAAAAGTATTCAACTACAAAACTTTATTTATAAAAAAGACTTTTCAGTGAAAATAGTTGGCGCTGTGGAGAAATATTCCATCACTCATTTGCATAGCTTTTTTCCCAAGGAGCATTGCGTGGCCTATGAGACTCCCTACATCCTTATGGTGCTCTCCACAAGGAGAAACATTACCCCCTGCCTTCCCTGACTCACATTGATGGCCACTCTGCCAGCCTGCCAGAACCCTACCGCTTACTGATGAGGAGTAAGAACCCTTAAAAACAATATCTTTGGTGAGGTTACAAGACCTATTGAAAGGTCACAGTTGGGTATTAACCCCTTAATGCCACAGGATGTAAGTTTACATCCTGGCAGGGTGGTAGTCAACGCAACAGGACATAAACATAGGTCTTGTGGTTGGCAGTGACTCAAAAGTGAGCAGTGAGAACAATGAGCCCCGCTGTTAACCCCCTGCATGCCACGAGTAATGTAGAAGGGTTCATAGAGGGATTGTATTCCCTCTATGTCATCATCAGCCCCCCTCTATGTAATCACAAAGGGTCGATGGGTTGCCATGGCAATCAGGATATAGAGAATGGCGTCCAGGCCTGCCATGACCTGTGATCAATAGTGTAAGCAATAATAATGCATTGCAGTACAGAAGTACTTAATTTAAGAGCTCTACTCAAGTAACGAACCCCATTGACCACAATGGGAGACTCGAGCATTCTTGTATGTGGCCCGCCGAGTGCCGAGACTTTTTTTTTTCTCTCTCTCTCTCTCTCTCTCTCTCTCTCTCTCCCTCTCTCCCTCTTGTAGACCGCTATTAAGTCTCCTCTCAGCCTTCTCTTCTGCTAAACATTCCCAGATCCTTTAACCGTTCCTCATAGGACATGATTTGCAGACCGCTCACCATCTTGGTAACTCTTCTCTGAACTTGCTCCAGTTTGTCTATGTCTGTTATAAAATGGGGTGCCCAGAACTGGACCCAGTATTCCAGATGAGGTCTGACTAAGGAAGAGTAGAGGGAGATAATGACCTCCCGTGATCTAGACTCTATGCTTCTCTTAATACATCCCAGAATTGGGTTTGCCTTTTTGGCTGCTGCATCACATTGTTGACTCATGTTCAGTCTATGATCTATTAGTATACCCAAGTCTTTTCCACATGTGCTACTGCTTAGCCCAATTCCTCCCATTCTGTATGCGCTTTCTTCATTTTTCTTGCCCAGATGTAGGACTTTGCATTTCTCCTTGTTAAATACCATTCTGTTAGTCGCCGACCACTGTTTAAGCTGTTCTAGATCTTTTTGAATCCTCTCTCTCTCTTTTCCCTAGTGTTAGCTATCCCTCCTTGCTTTGTGTCGTCGGCACATTTGATCAGTTTCCCCTCAATTCCCTCCTCCAGATCATTTATAACAATTATGACCACCACCAGGCCTAGGACAGAGCCTTGTGGTCCCCACTTTTAAAAAAGCTAGAAGTTGTGACGTTTTTAATATAGAGTAAGAAGGGAAGCGGTGAAGAATAGGAGGAGGTACCTCCAGTCCTGTAGTTCTGGTCCGGCAACAGTGGGGGCCTCCGCTGCAATTATCAGATTGTGACCCCTTCCCCAGAGTTTGTACTCAGCACAAATGCCTGGAGAGGTCAGGGGTCACACTCGGATCCCTGCCACTGGATTGGAACTACAGAGCAGGTGAGTTATAAGCCTTTTGGATTTCTGGTCGGCTGGGAGTCACTATCACTACTGGGACCACTATGGGGGACGCTTATTACTGAGGTCACTATAGGGGTCACTAATACTACTGGGGTCATTAAGGGGATCACTATTACTACTGGGACCTCTGAGGGGGCACTTACTATTGGGGCCCCTACTGGGGACACTATTGCTCTGTCGCAGACAAGTCTCAATGGTTCATATTAGAAATGAGCGAGCGTACTCGTTAGGGGAAATTACTCGAGCGATTATGGGCATTTGCAAGTACATGCCTACAAAAAGATTCGGGGGCCGGCGGGGGGTAACGGGGGGGAGATATCTCTCTCTCTCCCCCGCCCCCCATGCTCACTCCCGCAACTCACTACTCACCCCCGCCGGCCCCCGAATCTTTTTGGACAAGCAGGCATGTACTCAAAAATGCTCGTACTCGCTTGAGTAATTTGCCTAAACGAGTTCGCTCGCTCGTCTCTAGTTCATATATGTATCGTGTATCTTGTGTATTGGCCCTTCCAATGCCTATAAAATGAGTGTTTGCTTTTTTTAGGGGGGGGGGATTGCCATCGCCTCAGGCAGCAGAGAGACTTGGGACCCCCTGTTCACACTACATAAACATTTGTATGTTTGACAGTGCAAATATCTGGACTGTAATAGTCATATCAAACAATAAGAACCTCCTCATTTACCAACGACAACATGTAACAACTTGTATATCATTTTGTATCGTTTCCTCCTTGTGCACTGTCCCTTTAAGATGCATCCTGAGATACTTTGTATCAGCTAGTGAGAGATCCAGAACTGCTCATGTACATTACTGAATGGTATCTGCAGGGGCCCCGGCGCCCTCTGAGGCCCCCGTTCCCTATGACCTCATCGGCGGCCTCGCGACTTGATAACTGCGCCGTTAACAGAACGGCGAGCTGATGCATCTCCGTGCCATTCAGCGGAACATATTCTCTACCTCTTCTGCCCTATTCAGCATTTGACCCCAACGAGGGGGGATTACAGCGTTAATTCTCTGCACATTCTTCACAGACTTTCACTAAATACCGTAAGCCAGCTGTGGAGCAATAGAAAAAGTGAAAGCGTGCCGTCTGGCCGTAAGCCGTGCGCACACAAGGTCGGCGCCCAATTGGAAGGGAAGCTGAATTTTAAAAAAGAAAGAGGTTTGACAAAATTTTAATCCTTGTCATTTTCATTTCTCGTCCCCAGTGGATTTGGGTGATTTTATTTACACTGTCAGCTTGAGCCCGGGGATTGAGAAGGAAGCTTTTATGGAGATTATTAAAAGTACATACAGTATAGCGGAGGTAGGGGAGCGACTGGAGCCGGGGGAAGGGGGGTGCTGCACCTGCAAGACAGGCAAGGGTTAACAAGCGCAGCCTAAAAGTCAGCCTTTTCTAGATGAAAGGCGCCGCATCCAGATGTACAAGCCGTGACCTTGGAAGTCAACTTGACGCCTGCGAGGTGAGAAGAAGCATTGAATGCGCAGATTGCGGCTGCATTATTATTGGGATTAACCCTTTATTCTCTGAAAACATCATCGGGGAAGCCTTGTATAAGGCGCTGCTTGTCTGGCGGTGCACTGAGAAAAGGTGAAAAGACTGCGCCCCCCGCTGCAACCGCGGCGCTCCCGTGCGTCCCAAACAAAAAACAAGCAATTCTACAAATATTCGCCATTCAAATGCGGCTAGCGTTCTCCTATATGGCGCTACACACGCCGCGAATCAGCTGCACCCTGGTTACGGGCTACATACAAACCCTGTGTGTTGGCTGACCAATACTCATGGTACCCCCTACTTCTTGTGGGTGCTATAGAGCCGGGATCAGGGGCGCCCCAAGTCTTTATGCTGCCTGAGGAGCAATGGGAAATAGCGACCCCCCCCCCCAACCCCCCAAAAATATCCAGTTAATTCACAGGCATTTAAAGCGCCAACACACAACATAACAAGACATATGTGAACCACCGGGAGACTTGTCTGACGGCTCGGAGTAAAGGCGCGTTCACATCAGAGTTGGGGAGTTTTGTTTTCCTACTCCTTTCGGGGAAGACGCTGCTGAACGAACCCCCAATAACGATAATGGTCTTCCTGCAATTTCCAATCAGCAGTACGGCAGTTTGTCGGAGCTCACAGGACAAAATAACACAGCGACGAAACGGAACCTCCGACACTAATGTGAACGAACCCTAATAGTGGCCCCAGTAGTAAGTGTCCCTCTTAATGGCCACAAGTGGTAATAAGGACCCCATCAGTGGCCTCAGAAGTAATAGTGACCACCATAGTTGTCCCAGTAGTAATAGTGCCCCTGTTTGTAGACCCAGTATTAAAAGTGTCCCCCATAGACACCCTAGTATTAATAGTGCCACCCACAGTGGCCCCAGTAGGAATAGTGGCCCCAGTATTACCAGTGTCCCCCATAGTGGATCTTGGGCAACAATCCGACAAGCACTGGACTCACTCTGTCCTCAGCTCCCTTCTGGTGGCCACCACTCTTGTAGTCATTCTGTGACCCTGAACTCTACCCCCAGTGTCCATTCTCCTGCATGCAGTATACATGTCAGGGGAAGAGGTCAGGGGCCACAAACAGATTATAACAGCGGTGGTGGCTGCTGGAAGGGAGCTGTGAACACAGGAAGTTCAATGCTTCTTGACTTGCTATTTGGTCGGATCGCAGCTAGCAATTTTTTACCAGCCATTAATATAATAATAATCATCATTATTTATATAGCGCCAACATATCCCGCAGCGCTTACAAGACAGGGTACAACATACAAAACCCTGGCTCCATGTAGTAATCAGCTGATGGGACAGTAGGGGTGAGGGTCCTGCTCCAACGAGCTTACATACTACAAATAATGGGGGGATACATAAGGTTAAGGGGCTGGAGATGGGCACGGTATGGGGAGGTGGAGATGTGCCCGGCATGGCGGGGTGAAGATGGGCACAGCATGGCGGGGTGGGCATGTGCACGGCATGGCGGGGTGGAAATATGCACAGTATGGCGGGGTGGAGCATGAGGGATGCTATACACATAGACAATAGTCAGACTATATAGTGGTTGAATCGGTGTGACTGCAGGGGGCGGTTGATGGCAGCTAGCAGGGATTGCAGTCAGTAGGTCAGGGAGCATGTTATCAGGGGGGTACAGAAGGGTTTGGTTTAGGAGATATGGTATGCCTACCTGAGGAGGGGCGTATTTAGAGCACGCTTGACGTTTTGTGTGCCGGGGATTGCCCGGATAGTTATTGGTAGTGCGTTCCAGAGGTGCTGCTCTGGAGAAGTTTTGGAAGCAGGAATGAGAGGTTCGAATTAAATGAGCTTTGTCTGATTTCGTTAGCAGAGCGAAGAGCCCGGGCTGGGTGGTGGATTGAGATGAGGGAGGCAATGTAGGACAGCATGGTGCTATGGAGGACTTTATAGATGACAGTGGTGAGTGTGAATTGGATTCTGTATTTAGCGGGCAGCCAGTGCAGTGACTGGCACAGGGCAGAGGCGTCTGAGTAGCGCCTGGACAGGAAGAGGAGCCTGGCTGCCACATTCAGAATGGCTTGGAGGTAGGAGTCTGGTGTCTGGGGCCGATCAGCAGCAAGTTGTAATAATCCAGCCGGGAGTGGATGAGGGCGACAGTAAGCGCTTTTAGGGAGTCAACGGTGAGAATATAGCCAGTAAAAAATAAGTACCGACCAGGTGGCAACCCCAGCACTGCCACTCTGAGGTCCTGTAGGCTACCACCTGAGGCAGCAGTCTCAGGTCACCTCATGAAAGGGGCGCCCCTGCTGGGGGAAGAATTCTGAGCCGTCTTTTCTTACAGAAATCACAGTCATGTCAGTGTGACAAAGGGAAGGGGCACAAGACACAGGCAGACAGGCTATAGCAGAAGAGGTGAAGATGGAGAGAAGGCTGACAAAGAATACCTGCTGAGCTCTGAACCTGCAGCTTTACAAGCGGGGAGAAAGCAAGACAGAAATCAGCCAACAGCGCAGGTTACACAGATGTACAAACACACAGCAAAAATCTGCAGAGAAAGCACATGTATGAATACATAATATCTGGAAAAGGTACTCAGCCAATCAGATCTATAGCCGCTACTCAAAGATATAAATACACAGAAGAACATAGCGCTGCTTGCTGATGGTTTCTAGGCATAACAGGATTTTATATCTACACTACACAAACTAACCAGAGACAGAAAACATGTTGTGCCGCCACAAAGCGCCGTGGTGAGCGCTAATTTTATTATTATTATTTATGGCTGCCAATTAGTTGGGATTTGTTTTGTTCGGAGGTTATCACATTCAGTGCGTAATAACTGATACACAAATTGCAACAATGTAGCCACCTGTGTCTAACTCATCATATAGCGGCAGCTTACTCTGGATGTCTGCTCTCTATCCTCTATTTTTTTTTATTCACTGTCACAGCTGTCTCTCCGTCTCAGTTACTCACAGTTTCTCAGATTTCTCTCTTTCTCTCTCTGTCACGGCTGGTCTGTCTCTTCTCACTTCTCTCTCCTGCCTGGCACTTTCTTTTCTCCTGTCGGATAGTTCTTTTTTCTGGCGCTCCCTCTCTGCCTGCCGCTCCTCTTCTTGGTGCTCTTCCGCCTGTCCTTTCTCTTTACTCTCTTTACTTATTCTGCCTCTACTCTCTGGCACTTGCTTTGCCTGGTGCGTCTCACTCGCCGGCTCCTGCCACCGTCGTCCGACTATTTATCCTTCTGTAAATTGACTCAGATTAAACCCTAGGGCCGGTTATTATATTACCGGTCCCCATAACTAAACAGCGTTATGTAGTGCCTATTTCCAGGCCACTACAAACATATATGTGTATAAATTAAAATACAGCCAATCAAATGTTGTGGTGATGAATAGACTCAACAGAGTGAAATAGCCCAATCCTACAGCAAAAACACCAAGTCCCTCTAGACCATAAATGATGTCTAGGTCTCCATAGGATGATCAAGGGATTGGACACTTGTGGTTGAAAGAAGGTTGTACAGTCCGATGGACAACCAGGTCAGAGATTATGGAAATACATCTGTTCACAGTATAGGTCATATATGTTTGATCAGTGGGGATTCCTTCATTGGGACCCCCATTACTAAATCAAGGGGCTATAGTCACAGTGGTGAGACGTTGTGTAGTAATGGCCAATCACGCTCAGCTGCTTCTGTATATCCTTTAGTCTTAAATAGAACAACTCTGCATTGCAAAAACTACTATATTATAAACAACCATCTAGTGGTTGTGTCAGACCTCCTTTGGCCATTTTCCGCTGCTCAGTGATGCAAGTTTTGCGCTCTTTTGCCCGCTGGTATCTCGTTTTTCTGTTTCTCTTAGACACAATGGCGCTGGAACTGGTCGCCTGCTGTTATACAATCCGTGCGGAGGAACGGCGAGTTGTGCGTTCGGACACGTTAGTTGGAGCTCCAGCGTTGCATTCAGCTGACTGTGCAGCCTGTTGGTCAGAACGATTCCTGACATCCTCCTCCGACCCCTTTCAGTGATGAGTTGTTTCCATCCACAGGATCCCCTTTAGCTGGATGTTTTCCTCGATCGCGCCATTCTCAGTATACTCTACATACCGTTACATGAGAAAACCCTGCGGTTGGCAGCGAGACCCCGGCTAGTCCAGCACCGATGACCAGTCTCGTTGGAAGTTTGTCTGAAGGCTGCATTTTCGAAGATCAGATTGATGGTGGATATAAATGGTTCCTGAGAGCTGGAGGTTTTGGAGGACGTGACCAGTGCTTTTTAAGATTACTTTAAGCTTCGATTACATCTTCTATCTGATATGGATTTACACTGAAACTGAACCACGTAAAACTTGTCACATGATTTTATGCCGCGCTCCGGGGTCACTGGGAGAATTTCGATACAAGGAAGCACCAATCGTGAGAGGGCCGGGGGCTTTAATAAAGAGCCAAAGTGTCTGTAATAGCTAGTAAATTAAAGCCTATGTAACAAAGCTTGAAGTAAGCACCTGGAAATGGTTCAGACAGACACCGGGGCGTTACAATAGCTCTCCCTGTCTCTGGATGTCGGACAACGAAACAGTTGGAGCTGCCTGTGCTTGTCGGACGATCTACTGGTGGTCTGTCAGTGGAACCTGAGCCTATTCACCTTGTGTGCCCCCATCCACTAGTCCCAAAACCTCCTAAGTGTCTGGTCAGATGCTCCTCTCTACTGGTGGTCTGTAGGTGGCTCCTAAGCCTGGTCACCTTGTGTGCCTCCATCCACTGGTCTCAACACCTCCTAACAGTCTGGTTAGACGCTCCGCTCTACTGGTAGTCTTTAGGGGGCTTCCTGAGCCCGGCCACCTTGTGTGCCCCCATCCACTGGTTCCAACACTTCCTAACAGTCTGGTCAGACACTCCTCTCTACTGGTGGTCTGTGGGGGCGTTCTGAGCCTGGTCACCTTGTGTGCCTCCATCCACTGGTCCCAACACTTCCTAATAGTCTGGTCAGACGCTTCTCTCTACTGGTTGTCTGTGGGGGCGTTCTGAGCCTGGTCACCTTGTGTGCCCTCACACATCCACTGGTCCCAACATCTCCTAACAGTCTGGTCAGATGTTCCTCTCTACGGGTGGTCTGTGGGGGCATTCTGAGCCTGGTCACCTTGTGTGCCCTTACACATCCACTGGTCCCAACACCACCTAACAGTCTGGTCAGACACTGCTCTTTACTGGTAGTCTGTAGGGGGCGTCCTGAGCCCGGTCACCTTGTGTGCCTCCATCCACTGGTCTCAACACCTCCTAACAGTCTGGTTAGACGCTCCGCTCTACTGGTAGTCTTTAGGGGGCTTCCTGAGCCTGGCCACCTTGTGTGCCCCCATCCACTGGTTCCAACACTTCCTAACAGTCTGGTCAGATGCTCCTCTTTACTGGTGGTCTGTAGGGAACGTCCTGAGCCCAGTTACCTTGTGTGCCCCCATCCACTGGTCCCAACACCTCCTAACAATCAGGTAAGATGCTCCTCTCTACTGGTGGTCTATCGGGGGGCAGGGGCTGATTCTGGTCAACTTTTTTCCACCCATCCAATGGTCCCAACACCTCCTAATAGTCTGGTCAGACGCTCCTCTCTACTAGTGGTCTATAATGGGCTTCCTGAGCCCGGTCACCTTGTGTGCCTCCATCCACTGGTCCCAACACTTCCTAATTGTCTGGTTAGACGCTCATCTCTTCTGGTGGTCTGTTGGGGGCTCCTGAGCCTCGTCACCTTGTGTGCCTCCATCCACTGGTCCCAACACTTCCTAATAGTCTGGTCAGACGCTTCTCTCTACTGGTTGTCTGTGGGGGCGTTCTGAGCCTGGTCACCTTGTGTGCCCTCACACATCCACTGGTCCCAACATCTCCTAACAGTCTGGTCAGATGTTCCTCTCTACGGGTGGTCTGTGGGGGCATTCTGAGCCTGGTCACCTTGTGTGCCCTTACACATCCACTGGTCCCAACACCACCTAACAGTCTGGTCAGACACTGCTCTTTACTGGTAGTCTGTAGGGGGCGTCCTGAGCCCGGTCACCCTGTGTGCCTCCATTCACTGGTCCCAACATCTCCTAACAGTCTGGTCAGATGTTCCTCTCTACGGGTGGTCTGTGGGGGCATTCTGAGCCTGGTCACCTTGTGTGCCCTCACACGTCCACTGGTCCCAACACCACCTAACAGTCTGGTCAGACACTGCTCTTTACTGGTGGTCTGTAGGGGGTGTCCTGAGCCCAGTCACCTTGTGTACCCCCATCCACTGGTCCCAACACCTAACAGTCTGGACAGAACGGTCTGGTGGGGGCAATTCATCGATACAACCATCCGGCTCCTCACACCCCAATAGTGCGCCCCTCTCAGACTCTGGTAATGTGGTGAAATCTCTTCTTTGCATCATAGAGGCGTTTAGTGGTCAACAAGCTCTACAAGCGGAAGAAGAGGTCACTACACACAAGGAGCCTCCGAGAGCCTCTTATAGGCCAAGGCGGGAACTACTTTTAGGGCCTCCAGGGACCGTCCATCTAATCACCACAACTCTCATCATTTACAGATCTGCCTGAGATGGAACTGCAGGACGGGTTTTACAGCAAACAACAACTTTTTGTTTTTTATAAAGAGTGTATAAAGTCTACATTTTCTTATAGAATGTCCTGTAAGCATGGAGATGTCGTGAGAATATTGAGTTTCCTTGTATGTAATTTGTTTTCACGTTTCTCTCTTGCATTGTCGCCTTACAGCATGTAGGGATCGGCTGCGTCTTTCTCCGCTGTCATCGCTGCTTGTGACACCTCCCGCACTTAGCAGTAAAACTCAGAAAAGATAAGCGGTCTTCTTCTTTGTCACAACATTGCCTTTAATGTGCTTCAGAAAACACGTCTCTCCATCAAATATGAATTCATATATGATTATTTCCTTCCTCTAACCCTCTTGAGAGCAGGATGAGATCAGCGCACTTCAGACGCTGAGAACTTGACAGTTCTCTGTGTTAACCTAGAACTGATAATACGGTATATCCAGCAACTCACTGAGCGCTGCTGCTCATAGCCGGGATCTACCAAATGAAAGAAATGCCACTAAACTAACTGCAAAAGGCAGAGAAGATGATATTCTGCTCCAAATCTCCTACATAGATATAAATAATCATATTCTGTGTGTTTTCAGCCGCCTCTAGGGGGAGCCTATGAGATTGAGGTATACAGTACACTGGACTCAATAATGCACTGTCCACTTAGCTCCCCCTAGAGGAGGCTTACGGCACACTTCATTTTATCACTGAACTCTTCATCTGTACAGGGAACGTATGTATCAGTATGAATACATATCATAAAAACTGGTGCCCCTAGTAGTTATACAAGCACTAGGAGGGTTGTGCCGAGGTAGAATGTTATCCCCTATCCACAGGATAGAAGTCAACCTTCTGATTGGTGGGGCTTTGACCGCTGTGACCCACATCGATCCCAAGAGCACTGGAGCGCTGGATGGGTTATTGATATACATTATATTTAAAACTAACATGTTGTGGAATTAAATCCCGCATGTCGGTGTCCACACGGGTTTTGTGCAGATTGTTTCCACACCGTGTGGATGATTTTTAAAATCTCATCCACTTTGCTGGTACAGCTACTATAGATTTCACAACTAATTTGCCCCATGTAGTAATAGTGTCCCCCCCCCCCCATATTGGTGGCCCCACTAGTAATAGCGACCCCCTATATTGGTGGCCCCACTAGTATTAGCAACCCCCTATATTGGTGGCCCCACTAGTAATAGCGACCCCCTATATTGGTGGCCTGATTAGTAAAAGCGACCCCCTATATTGGTGGCCCTGGTAGTAATGGCAACCCCCTATATTGGTGACTTCGGTAGTAATGGTGACCCTTTATATTGGTGGCCCCGGTATTAATGGTGACCCCCACAGTGGCCTTGGTAGTAATTACTGTGGCCCTGGCAGTAATAGATGACCCCTATTGCAGCCTCGTTAGTAATAGGTGACTCCTATTGCGGCCCCGGCAGTAATAGGTAACCCCTATTGCGGCCCCGGCAGTAATAAGTGACCCCTATTGCGGCCCCAGCAGTAATAGGTAACCCCTAGCAGAGTTGCAAGATGACTGTCGGTAGCCCCAGTAAAATGCCGAGTGTCAGTGGGGAGCGGAGGTGGGACAGGACTGCCGCCGGAAGCAAGACCCCATTGTCAGCTTTACACCTGGTGACATTCCCCCACCAGTCCCCATTGTCAACTCTACACCCGGTGACATCCCACAGCCGGAACCCATTGTCAACTCTACACCTGGTGACATCCCACAGCCAGAACCCATTGTCAGCTCTACACCTGGTGACATCCCACAGCCAGAACCCATTGTCAGCTATACACCTCATGACATCCACCCATAAGACCCCATTGTCAGCTCTACACCTGTGGAATCCCACCGCCACACCCCGTTGTCAACTCTACGCCTGGTGACATCCTACCACCAGACCTGTTGTCAGCTCTACACCTGGTGACATCCCCCCACCAGACCTCGTTGTCAGCTCTACACCTGGTGACATCCCCCCACCAGACCCCATTGTCAGCTCTACACCTGGTGATATCCCCCCACCAGACTCCGTTGTCAGCTCTACTCCTCGTGACATTCACCCACCGAACCCCATTGTCAGCTCTACACCTAATGACATCCACCCACCAGACCCCATTGTCAGCTCTACACCTGGGGACATCCCACCGCCACACCTCATTGTCAACTCTACACCTGGTGACATCCTATCACCAGACCTGTTGTCAGCTCTACACCTGGTGACATCCCACCACCAGACCCCATTGTCAGATCTACACCTGGTGACATCCCACCAGACCCCATTGTCAGCTCTACACCTGGTGACATCCCCTCCACCAGACCCCGTTGTCAGCTCTACACCTGGTGACATCCCCCCACCAGACCCCATTGTCAGCTCTACACCTGGTGACATCCCCTCCACCAGACCCCATTGTCAGCTCTACACCTGGTGACATCCCCTCCACCAGACCCCGTTGTCAGCTCTACACCTGGTGACATTCCCTCCACTAGACCCCATTGTCAGCTCTACACCTGGTGACATCCCCCACCAGACCCCGCTGTCAGCTCTACACCTGGTGACATCCCACCACCAGACCCCGTTGTCACCTCTACACCTGGGGGCATCTGATGGTTATGCTTTATGATACTCTCCTTAGTACCTAATGCTTTCACCTTACAGCAAAGGATTGGTGCGGGCCAAGAACTTTTGTCAACCTAGTATATTGCGGAAACCAGATTATTTTACTACCATGGAAAAAATAACCAAACCCTAATAGGCTTATTTGTGTGACCATCACTGGCCATTCAATTGGAAACATTCCCTCTAGCAGATGGAAATAACCATGAGTCCATGACCTTACAGCTGAGTGCATTCATCATTAGCTCAATAACCTCAAATGCAGACTGTCAATTAGGTTTGATTTGCTTTGCATTTCTATTGTTTTGGCTTTTTTGTACTATTGTATCACCTTGGTTCATTACATGAGGCAGTTTTGTATCAGTCATTTGGAGGACAGACCTTATGACCTTAGCCGTGAATGATCGGGTCTCGAGTATCAGGGAAAACGTATTGCTCCCTATACAGACCAGCCTAAATTTTGATATAAGGCCCTATTTGATCTGCCCGAAAAAACAGGGGTAGGAAATGAAGTGCTGACGTTGCGCACCGTCCATTCCTCCCCTTTCGATTGTGTTTTTTCCTTAAGTTCCGTCCTTGCTCTCTTTGCTTTTATAGTCGCAGTGTATTCAAAGTAGATTTTCATCTGTGGTGGATAATGCTGTGCTAGCCTCTCAACATGTACATTGACGGAATAATTATTTTCAACTACTGGAAACTTCCATTGTTCATCCCACGGTGACATCAGTCAAGTACCTATTATCTCCAGGCATTAGCAATTCACACAAAAACACCAAGGTTTCCTGTCTTCAGCGATGAATATTTTATAACCTTTAACTCAGTTGAAGAAGTTTGATGCGACCCTTTCCTCCTTAACCGTGACTTCATGTGTATCAATCCCCAAAGCCCGGCTCCAGTGCCCAGTCCTTGCCACCATATACAACCACAATGCCACAGAAGTTGGGTCGCTGCGGGGAATGTAAATAATTGCAAAGAGAATAAGAATGCAATGATTGGGAAACCTCATGTAACCATATATTGTCCACAGCAGAACACAAAACACATCAGAAGGGGAAAGGGAGACATTTTTACATTTCAATTAAAAAAGTAACTCATTTAGAAATTGACGGCAGCAACACATCCCACAAAAGTTGGGCCGGACCGTGTCCACCGCTGTGCAGCATCTCCTCTTCTGGGAAGTGCAGGATTGAAATAAGTGAGCAATGCCCAGGGCTCCAGGCAATATAACATATGTATATATATAAAGGAGTAAGGAACATTCGCCTTCTTCACAGGGGGGTCTCAGATGAGAACGTCCCCCAATCCTGGTTGGCGATGTACCACAATGGTCTTCTCAGATGCTTGGAAGAATGGATCCACCGGAGATGAGGTTTACAGGGTTTACTTATAAATATTATCTGGACTTTACAGTCTTAACACGTTATGAAAATAATGAACATAGGCTAATTAACTAAGGGAAGTGTTGAGAAAGGGGGTTAAGTTATCCCCCGAAACGCATTGCACACTTCCCTTAGTTAATTAGCCTATGTTCATTATTTTCATAACGTGTTAAGACTGTAAAGTCCAGATATTATTTTATAAGTAAACCCTGTAAACCTCATCTCCGGTGGATCCATTCTTCCACGTCTTTGAGAATACCATTGTGGTACATCGCCAACCAGGATTGGGGGACGTTCTCATCTGAGACCCCACTGTGAAGAAAGTGAATGTTCATTAAGGCCCATTTAGACGGGACAAGTGTTGGGCAAACTATGCGTGACACTCATCCCCGGACATACTGGCTGCGGTGCCGCTGCACGGGAGCTAGTATCGCTGTCTGACAGCGGTGCGGCTGCAGGAGATTTCACTCCTCGCTCCCCCGCCCCTCTCCATTCACTTAACATAGCGGCCGTTCAGTACTGAATGGCTACTATTTTATACTGAGCGATCAACTCATGGTCCAGCGCCACATGCAGCATAAACGATGGACAATGAGCTGATCGCTGATGGCTCACTGTATACAGCAACCGTACTGAACGGCTGCTATATTATGTCAATGGATAGGGGGGAGGGAGGAGAGAAATCTCCTGCAGCCACCCAGCTGTGAACCAGTGATACTAGTGCCCCTGCAGCAGCACCGCAGCCAGTATGTGCGGGACGAGGGGTGAGCGTAGTTTGCCCCACAGTCGTCCCGTCTAGATGTTCCTTACTCCTGCTCTTTGTGTATATATGGTCATATTCCCTGGAGCGCTGGGCATTGTTCACTTATTTTTATTCTGCATTTTACGCTTCCGAGATCTACATTGGGTCCCATTGACGCTCTGCTCCTCCGGATGACCAGCAGTGTATGGCCAAAAAAGCATCAGATAATCTGTAAGCCAATAGTGACTTCGGGTGTGACGGACAACTCCTAGGGTGGCCCGATCATGTCAGGTAAGTCACCTGCATTTTAGTTGTGATTTTATCTATTTTCCTATCCCAGGAGCGCTGCTTTTGTTTATTATAATTATATTCTCTTCTGGGAGGTGAGGGGAACAATTGCTGGAGTTTTGGGAGAGGAATGTAGTCCCCTTCTTGTCTGATGGACGATTCTGGCTGCTTCGCAGTCTTGGATTGTCTTTATCTGATTTTTCATAATGCACCAAATGTTTTCTATTGGTGGAAGGTCTGGACTGCAGGCGGCCGGTTCAACCCAGACTCTTCTCCTGTGAAGCTGTTGTGATGAATACAGTATATGGTGAAAGGTCTGGACTGCAGGCGGCCGGTTCACCACAGACTCTTCTCCTGTCAAGCCATGCTGTTGTGATGGATGCAGAATGTGGTGAAAGGTCTGGACTGCAAGTGGCCGGTTCACCCCGGACTCTTTTCCTGTGAAGCTGTTGTGATGGGTGTAGTATATGGTGGAAGGTCTGGACTGCAGGCGGCCGGTTCACACCAAACTCTTCTTCTGCGAAGCTGCTGTGATGGATGTAGTATATGGTGGAAGGTCTGGACTGCAGGTGGCAGGTTCACCCCGGACTCTTCTCCTGTAAAGCTGTTGTGATGGATGCAGTATATGGTGGAAGGTCTGGACTGCAGGCAGCCGGTTCACCACAGACTCTTCTCCTGTCAAGCCATGCTGTTGTGATGGATGCAGAATGTGGTGAAAGGTCTGGACTGCAAGTGGCCGGTTCACCCCGGACTCTTTTCCTGTGAAGCTGTTGTGATGGGTGTAGTATATGGTGGAAGGTCTGGACTGCAGGCGGCCGGTTCACACCAAACTCTTCTTCTGCGAAGCTGCTGTGATGGATGTAGTATATGGTGGAAGGTCTGGACTGCAGGTGGCAGGTTCACCCCGGACTCTTCTCCTGTGAAGCTGTTGTGATGGATGTAGTATATGGTGAAAGGTCTGGACTGCAGGCGGCCGGTTCACCCCGGACTCTTCTCCTGTAAAGCTGTTGTGATGGATGCAGAATGTGGTGGAAGGTCTGGACTGCAGGCAGCCGGTTCACCCCGGACTCTTCTCCTGTGAAGCTGTTGGGATGGATGTAGTATATGGTGGAAGGTCTGGACTGCAGGTGTCCGGTTCACCCCAAACTCTTCTCCTGTCAAGCCATGCTGTTGTGATGGATGTAGTATATGGTGGAAGGTCTGGACTGCAGGCTGCTGGTTCACCCCGGACTCTTCTCCTGTGAAGCCATGCTGTTGTGATGGATGCAGTATGTGGTGGAAGGTCTGGACAGCAAGTGGCCGGTTCACCCCGGACTCTTTTCCTGTGAAGCTTTTGTGATGGATGTAGTATATGGTGGAAGGTCTGGACTGCAGGTGGCCGGTTCACCCCGGACTCTTCTCCTGTGAAGCAGTTGTGATGGATGTAGTATATGGTGGAAGGTCTGGACTGCAGGCGGCCGGTTCACCCTGGACTCTTCTCCTGTGAGGCTGTTGTGATGGATGTAGTAGATGGTGGAAGGTCTGGAATGCAGGCGGCCGGTTCACCGCGGACTCTTCTCCTGTGAAGCTACGCTGTTGTGATGGATGTAGTATATGGTGAAAGGTCCGGACTGCAGGCAGACGGTTCACCCTGGACTCTTCTCCAGTGAAGCTGCTGTGATGGATGTATATGGTGGAAGGTCTGGACTGCAGGCGGCCGATTCACCCCGGACTCTTCTCCTGTGAAGCAGTTGTGATGGATGTAGTATATGGTGGAAGGTCTGGACTGCAGGCAGCCGGTTCACCCCAGACTCTTCTCCTGTGAAGCTGTTGTGATGGATGCAGTATATGGTGGAAGGCCTGGACTGCAGGCATCCGGTTCACCCCAAACTCTTCTTCTGCGAAGCTGCTGTGATGGATGTAGTATATGGTGGAAGGTCTGGACAGCAGGCGGCCAGTTCACCCCGGACTCTTCTCCTGTAAAGCTGTTGTGATGGATGCAGTATATGGTGGAAGGTCTGGACTACAGGCAGCCGGTTCACCCCAGACTCTTCTCCTGTGAAGCTGTTGGGATGGATGTGGTATATGGTGGAAGGTCTGGACTGCAGGCGGCCGGTTCACCCCAGACTCTTCTCCTGTCAAGCCATGCTGTTGTGATGAATGTAGTATATAGTGGAAGGTCCAGGCTGCAGGCTGCTGGTTCACCCCGGACTCTTCTCCTGTGAAGCCATGCTGTTGTGATGGATGCAGTATGTGGTGGAAGGTCTGGACTGCAAGTGCCCGGTTCACCCCGGACTCTTTTCCTGTGAAGCTGTTGTGATGGGTGTAGTATATGGTGGAAGGTCTGGACTGCAGGTGGCCGGTTCACCCCAAACTTTTCTTCTGCGAAGCTGCTGTGATGGATGTAGTATATGGTGAAAGGTCTGGACTGCAGGCAGCTGGTTCACCCTGGACTCTTCTCCTGTGAAGCTGTTGGGATGGATGTGGTATATGGTGGAAGGTCTGGACTGCAGGCAGCCGGTTCACCCCAAACTCTTCTCCTGTGAAGCCATGCTGTTGTGATGGATGTAGTATATAGTGGAAGGTCCGGGCTGCAGGCTGCTGGTTCACCCCGGTCTCTTCTCCTGTGAAGCCATGCTGTTGTGATGGATGCAGTATGTGGTGGAAGGACTGGACTGCAAGTGGCCGGTTCACCCCGGACTCTTTTCCTGTGAAGCTGTTGTGATGGATGTAGTATATGGTGGAAGGTCTGGACTGCAGGCGGGCGGTTCACCCCAAACTCTTCTTCTGCAAAGCTGCTGTGATGGATGTAGTATATGGTGGAAGGTCTGGACTGCAGGTGGTCGGTTCACCCCGGACTCTTCTCCTGTAAAGCTGTTATGATGGATGCAGTATATGGTGGAAGGTCTGGACTGCAGGCAGCCGGTTCACCCCAGACTCTTCTCCTGTGAAGCTGTTGTGATGGGTGTAGTATATGGTGGAAGGTCTGGACTGCAGGCGGCCGCTTCACCCCGGACTCTTCTCCTGTGAAGCTGTTGTGATGGATACAGTATATGATGGAAGGTCTGGACTGCAGGCGGCCGGTTCACCCCAAACTCTTCTATGCAGCCATGCTGTTGTGATGGATACAGTATTATGTTCCACAACCTCTATATAGGGCTCAGTACTTATAGTGCCCGTCAGGAGGTGTAAGCTGCCCACGCCATAGGCACTAATGTAACCCCATAGAGATGTAGGACTGTGTGCTGGATGGTCCCTATTCTCTTGAGTCTGCAGGACCGGCATCCGTGGTGAGCCTGCAGTGAGGAAAAGACAGTAACCTGGGACCCTTGTTCTCAGGATCGACGGGAGTTTCAGCAGTCAGACCTCCACTGATCAGAATTGTATCACCTATTCCAATGGATAGGTGATACAAGTCAACCTTGGGAATATCCCTTTAAAGCCTTCAAATAATCCCAAATTAGCAAAGTTTAATGGGGCAGAAACTTTTCAGACAACTTCTGCTCATCTACTGGCTTGTGTCAGTATCAACATTTCTGTAATGTACTTGCAACATAAATGCTGTTCCTTTATCGCTGTAAATCCCGTCGGAAGTGGCGGCCACTAGGGGTCTTCTCTGCAACCCAATCTCTGTCCTTAGTTACAGAGCTTCTGTAGTAACAAGGACACAGGGATGTTTCCATAGCAACAGGGGGAGAGACTATAATCACACTGAGAGGCTGCAGGCTGACAGATCAGCAGACACTGTGGTAAGGATCTCCACAGCCTCTTTCTCTCCTGCTGTTAGTCTGTGGGTAACTCTGCACAGATTATAGCGAGTTTACTAACAATTTGGTCAGAATATCTCTAAATGCCTGATGGTCCTGGGAGAGTAGAGGGGCGGGCATTACGATACTACCTTCCTGCTGATTGGACCAGACAGTGCAATGCAGCATGGGAAGTAAGGGCAAATAATTCAGGACAAGGAAATACTGGCAGCATGCTAGGCTTGCTATGCACTCCCTCCCTGAAAAATAAGAAAGACCACCGGAAAATTAGAACTTACAGACATGAAACAGGGTAAAAATTAGGGTAAGTAGAGCCTTGGTTATTTTAGAAAATGTGTTTAAAACTCACATATGTTTTAACTTGACTAAAATAACTTTCTGTGTGAAGTTATCTTATGTAAAGCGCCTAAAAAGCAATTGTATCCTTGTCTTAATAGAACAAAAGCTGCTGAAAAGGTAAGAAACTGCGGCCCAGAAAGCCATGATCATGCTATGAGTGTCAAGTTAAGCTTTGCTACCTCCGTAGTCCCTCTAAGGATCGATGGTAAAATGAGCTGGAATATTTGACGGCTTCTTCGTTAAACAGCTCAGCTTTCTCCCGATGTTGAATACTGACGCGTTCGCTTTTGTCAATTAGCGTTGTAGAAGCGTCTTTTACAGACATCCAGTAAATCAACTGATAAATCAGACAAACATCTTAATGGATCCGCTGGTGTTCTGAGACGTCTTGTGAAATCCACCTGTCAGCGATGGCCCAGAGACATGTAAGAAGTCAGCCGCGCCGCCGCAGGAAGACGACCGTGTAAAGCTCAGCATCTGTGACTTGCAGCTGCTGAAGAAGCTCCATGTGTTCCTCCAGCTGTTTTTCAGTTGCTTAAGAAAAAACAAACGATAAGAAGAGTCAGCGGCGCGGCCCGAAATCCAGGGAACACGCGGCTGATTACATTGTGAATGATACGGCATTCCATGTCGCTGTCACCTGGGGGGAGGAATAATATATGATGTGGCGGTTTTATATCAGACGGGTTATTCTGAACAATCGAACAAGTAATAAAGAATGTTCTAATGTGACGTCCGGAGCGCTGCAGCTTGGAACGTCTGCTGTTGGCTTATATTATGCTTATTTCATCTGTCTTCGAGCTGTTTGAGGCACTTGTGATTTCTGGATGACTTTTCATCACATTTTTTGCATGCCGGACAGAGAATCCTCCATCCAATATTCTGTAAGATATTAATTAGCAATTAATAAGATGTGCTTGTAAAATAACATTTAAAATGACCATTCAAAAAAGGGAAAAAAGCACAAAAACTCCCATGAATAAAAGCTTGCTGCATGTCAAATAATACACACATTTGGTAACGGCCCGTGCAATAAATCTACAGCTTTATTTAAGGCGATTGGTAAATGGCGTAAAAATATAAAAAATCTGAAATTCTCTCAAAATACAACTTGGCCTACAAACAACAAGATAACCATAAAAATAGAGACGTTATGACAACGGAAACTCCAAGGCAGAAACCAAAAGCGTCTTTGGATCCTGAGGCCGGCTTCACATGACCGGATTTCAATAGCGGAATCCACAAGCGTCGGCAGTACAGACCATACGCGGTATTCCATGCCTATTGAAAAAACAGAACATTCACATGACCACTCAAATGAGCGCACAGCGACTGCGATTTCTGCGAGCGGATTTAAAATCGCAGCATGTTCTTTTTTTGTGTGTGTAATTCGCATAAACGACTCCCATTCAATAGAAGCCGTCCAACCCGCATCCCAGGATGCAGATCCTCTATACGGCCAGCTCAGGCCAGGAATGAGGATCCTCTATACGGCCAGCTGAGGCCGGAATACGGATTCTCTATACGGCCAGCTAAGGTCGGGATGGGGATCTGCTATACGGCCAGCTGAGGCCGGGATGCGGATCCTCTATACGGCCATCTGAGGCCTGGGATGCGGATCCTCTATATGGCCAGCTGAGGCCAGGATGCGGATCCTCTATACGGCCAGCTCAGGCCGGGATGCGGATCCTCTATACGGCCAGCTGAGGCCGGGATGCGGATCCTCTATACGGCCAGCTCAGGCCGGGATGCGGATCCTCCATACGGCCAGCTGAGGCCGGGATGCGGATCCTCTATACGGCCAGCTGAGGCCGGGATGTGGATCCTCTATACGGCCAGCTGAGGCTGGGATGCGGATCCTCTATGCGGCCAGCTGAGGCCGGGTTGCGGATCTTCTATACGGTCGCTGAGGCCGGGATGCGGATCCTCTATACGGCCGGCTCAGGCCGGGATGCGGATCCTCTATATGGCCAGCTGAGGCCGGGATGCGGATCCTCTATATGGCCAGCTGAGGCCGGGATGCGGATCCTCTATACAGCCAGCTGAGGCCGGGATGCGGATCCTCTATACGGCCAGCTCAGGCCAGGATGCGGATCCTCTATACGGCCAGCTGAGGCCGGGAATGAGGATCCTCTATACGGTCCGCTGAGGCCGGGAATGAGGATCCTCTATACGGTCTGCTGAGGCCGGGATGCGGATCCTCTATATGGCCAGCTGAGGCCGGGATGCGGATCCTCTATACGGCCATCTGAGGTCGGGATGCGGATCCTCTATACGGCCATCTGAGGTCAGGATGCGGATCCTCTATACAGTCAGCTGAGGCCCAGATGCGGATCCTCTATACGGTCAGCTGAGGCCGGGATGCGGATCCTCTATACGGCCAGCTGAGGCCGGGATGCGGATCCTCTATATGGCCAGCTGAGGCCGGGATGCGGATCCTCTATACGGTCAGCTGAGGCCGGGATGCGGATCCTCTATATGGCCAGCTGAGGCCGGGATGCGGATCCTCTATATGGCCAGCTGAGGCCGGGATGCGGATCCTCTATATGGCCAGCTGAGGCCGGGATGCGGATCCTCTATATGGCCAGCTGAGGCCGGGATGCGGATCCTCTATATGGCCAGCTGAGGCCGGGATACGGATCCTCTATACGGCCAGCTGAGGCCCAGATGCGGATCCTCTATACGGTCAGCTGAGGCCGGGATGCGGATCCTCTATACGGCCAGCTGAGGCCAGGATGCGGATCCTCTATATGGCCAGCTAAGGCTGGGATGCGGATCCTCTATACGGTCAGCTGAGGCCGGGATGCGGATCTTCTATATGGCCAGCTGAGGCCGTGTTGCGGATCCTCTCTATGGCCAGCTGAGGCCGTGTTGCGGATCTTCTATACGGCCAGCTGAGGCCGGGATGCGGATCCTCTATACGGTCAGCTGAGGCCGGGATGCGGATCCTCTATACGGCCAGCTGAGGCCGGGATGCGGATCCTCTATACGGCCAGCTGAGGCCGGGATGCGGATCCTCTATACGGTCAGCTGAGGCCGGGATGCGGATCCCCTATATGGCCAGCTGAGGCCGGGATGCGGATCCTCTATACGGTCAGCTGAGGCCGGGATGCGGATCCTCTATACGGTCAGCTAAGGCCGGGATGCGGATCCCCTATACAGTCAGCTGAGGCTGGGATGCAGATCCTCTATACGGTCAGCTGAGGCCGGGATGCGGATCCTCTATACAGTCAGCTGAGGCTGGGATGCAGATCCTCTATACGGTCAGCTGAGGCCGTGTTGCGGATCTTCTATACGGCCAGCTGAGGCCGGGATGCGGATCCTCTATACGGTCAGCTGAGGCCGGGATGCGGATCCTCTATACGGTCAGCTGAGGCCGGGATGCGGATCCTCTATACGGTCAGCTGAGGCCAGGATGCGGATCCTCTATATGGCCAGCTGAGACCGTGTTGCGGATCTTCTATACGGTCAGCTGAGGCTGTGAGCGGTTGCTGGATCCTCCTCTATATGGCCGCTGCATTCTATTCATTCTTGTTAAAGGAGATGTCTCGAGGAAGCAGTTAAATTTTTTTTTTGCCCAGTCCCCCCCATTAAGTACACATTACTAAGCCCCCCTGTAAATGACATTTCTAGCTGGTTTGTACTTACCGTTCCAGCGTTTCAGCAACTTATAAAAGTTTTCTCAAGATGGCCGCCGGCTCTTTCCCCGTCGCTCGCTGCAGCCCGACGTGCGCGCTCCCGAGACGCCGCCAGCTGTGTCTCCATGGCAACCGGACGCATCGCAGCCGCCGACCAGACGCCCCGCAGCCGCCGACCAGACGCCCACCGCCAGGCAGCAGGTAAGGCGCTAGCCCCCGGCTCCCCAGCGCTAGACCCTCAGCCCAGGTGAAGGCCCCGGAGCCCAGCGCTAGGTTCCGGAGCCCAGCGCTAGTTCCCCCGGCCTAGCGGCAGCCCCCCCCGGCCTAGCGGCAGCCCCCCCCGGCCTAGCGACAGCCCCCCCGGCCTAGCGCTAGTTCCCCCATCGCAGCGACAGCCCCCCCCCCGGCGCAGCGCTAGTTCCCCCCCCGACCCATCACTTACCTGGGACGCTTCTCGGGGCTGCTGGGCTGGGCTGGGCTTCTCCGCTGGGCAGCTCCAGTTTCTGCACCTTCCTCTAACAGAGGAAGGTGCAGAATGGCCGCTGCAGCGCGCTCCCGAGCAGTGACAGCTCATCTGCGCATGCGCAGAAGAGCTGTAGCGGGGAGCACACTGAAGCGGCTCGAGCTGAATAGAGAAGACCGGACTGCGCAAGCGCGTCTAAAAAAGCAAGCTGCCAGCGAATTTAGACGGAACCATGGAGACGAGGACGCTAGCAACGGAGCAGGTAAGTGGAATAACTTCTGTATGGCTCATATTTAATGCACAATGTACATTACAAAGTGCATTAATATGGCCATACGGAAGTGTATAACCCCACTTGGTTTCGCGAGACCACCCCTTTAACTATAATTCTATATTTTATTAATAATGACTGATCTTGTAAACTAAGAGTTAAACATATCTAACCTGCAGAAGAGTTGCGTTGCTTTGTATTAAAATCAGATTGGATATAATACCAGTATGAGAAGTACTTTTTGTGTGCAGCGAAGTGTTTTCTCTGTCCATGGTACTGATACTAATCTAATACTGGAATATACACTGAATGGCCACTTTATTAGACATCTGGCCCTCTTATGATTGGCGCTCTCCTGTATGGTAATTCTCTCTGAGACCCCGGAGTGCAGCATAAAATCACGGGACAAGTTTTCCGCTGATCAGTTTCAGTGTGAATCCACATTAGATGGGAAAATCCAGCGATCGGAGCGAATTCCAACAAGGCCGGTCATCAGTGCTAGACTAGCCGGGGTCTCACCGCCAGCCGTGGGGGTTTTCTCATATAACAGGGTTGAGAGAATTGAGAGAATGGCGCGATTGAAGAAAATATCTAGCGAAAGGGGACCCTGTGGATGGAAACAACTAGTCACTGAAAGGGGTCAGAGGAGGATGTCAGGAATTGTTCTGCCCAACAGGCTGCACAGTCAGCTGAATACAACGCTGGAGCTCCAACTAACGTGTCCAAATGCACAACTCTCTGTAGTGCAGATATACATCAGGAATGCATCAAAGAAGCCATTACCACACAGTGGGCAGTGCGGTGGCTACCCACAGGTGCTTAATGATTGGCAGCGGCTGGCTAGAAATGTCCATGCAAACAGACAAGCAACTCCAGCAGAAATCACATCCACATCCAGTGCAGCGTTCCTTAGCTTTCATGGGATATAGGAGCAGAAGACCCACCAGAGCCCCCTCTTATCACCACAACACTGGACACAGCGCCTCACCTGGACCATGGAGGACTGGGAACGTGTCGTAGTCCTATAAGTCACGGTATCAGTTATTTCAGGTTGATGGTAGGGCTGACGGTCGGGTTCATATGCAGCACAAACCCCATGAAGCCACGGACCCCAGTTATTAACAAGGCCCCATGCAGGCTGGTTGTGGCTCCATACTGGTGTGGGATGTTGTCATGGCATGAGTTGGGTCTACTGGTCCACCTAAACACGTCGGTGATCACTGCCCACTACGTGTCACTGCTTGGTGGCCATTTGTAGTTAGAGGAGAATTCTGGAGAGTTCTATGAATGCTGCTGCCTGCACAGCCATCATGAGTCCAGTCAGGTATTTATGGGATGGGGTGGAGAGGTCTATTCACACCTGAGATCTGACACCTACCATGGAGCTGTGGGGGCTATCCTGACGGCTCAACATCCCTCCAGATGTCTTCCCTCAATGCCATGTCAAGTTACTGCAGTTTGCTGGGCTAGTGAGGTCCTACAAGTCAATGGATCCCTCTATTTCGATTCTCTATGATCAGTCAACTAAAACAGGTGGAATTTTAACTTTAAAGCAAAATAAGCAGAAGTGTTCTGTTGTTGGGGGGTAAGTACCCCTGGTGTAGTGCTTATTAGGCATCTTCTTCATTTCTGATGAGTGGTCGCATCATACAGATTATTCCATTTACTAGATTGGAGATCACTATGTTACATATGTTTAAACCTGCACAGTTCTTGTATGAATATGTCATTCCAGACTCAGATTACAATAAGTCAGTGTAAGTACCGCGCCGTAGAATCATCCCGGCTAAGATCTGCATTCCGGCTGCCTGGATTTAAAGGGCTTCTTTCAGCATTAGAATATTGTAAAATAAATAAAAAGACAAACTCGGCCGCTTTCAAGGGTCTCCCCGCCAACACCCTGGTGCCCACCGCTCGGACCCTGGAAGAAGGTGACTGCTGTCATCTGCCGTTCACTGTATACTTGTCCGGTCAGCCAGTGGCAGGCTTCAGTGGTAATTCGGCTATGGCCACTGAAGTTTGTGATTGGCTGAGCAGTCATATGCAGAATGAACGACATGTGACCACAGCTAGCATGTTCCAGCTCTGGAGCTGCAGGGAGCGAGTCTCCACTGCTGGATGGGAACCACTGAAGAAGGTATGCCTTATTTCCTTTCTTTACATCATTTCACAGCTGTATATACAATGGACACCTGTTAGAGAATGCACTACGTTGACAGAAGTATTGGGACGCACATAGAAGGTGATGAAATTGGATTTTATTCTAATTTTTCCATCTGTGTTGGGCCTCCTTTGGCCTCAATGACTGTGTAGAGGGAATTACCTCTATTCCTCAAGGAGAACTTCAAATAGTGATGCGGGGGATGTTGGGCGTTCTACTTTATCCTAAAGATACTTGACGGGATTGAGAACCAGACTTTGAACTAGTCGATGACGTTTGCAGACATTCTGCTCCTCAAACCGAGCCTCAACACTGCATGCTCTATGGCATCCCCCCACCAGACCCTGTTGTCAGCTCTACACCTGGTGACATCCCCCCACCAGACCCCGTTGTCAGCTCTACACCTGGTGATATCCCACCATCAGACCCCATTGTCAGCTCTACACCTGGTGACATCCCCCCACCAGACCCAATTGTCAGCTCTATACCTGGTGGAATACCCCCCCAAACCCCATTGTCAGCTCTACACCTGGTGATATCCCCCCACCAGACCCCGTTGTTAGCTCTACACCTGGTGACATCTCACCACCAGACCCCATTGTCAGCTCTACACCTGGTGACATCCCCTACCAGACCCCATTGTTAGCTCTACACCTGATGACATCCCACCACCAGACCCTGTTGTCAGCTCTACTCCTGGTGATATTCCTCCACCAGACACCATTGTCAGCTCTTCACCTGGTGACATCCCACCACCAGACACCGTTGTCAGCTCTACACCTGGTGACATTCCCCCACCAGACCCGGTTGTCAGCTTTACACCTGGTGACATCCCACCGCCAGACCCCGTTGTCAGCTCTACACCTGGAGATATTCCTCCACCAGACCCCATTGTTAGCTCTACACCTGGTGACATCCCACCGCCAGACCCCGTTGTCAGCTCTACACCTGGTGACATCCCCCTACCAGACCCCATTGTTAGCTCTACACCTGATGACATCCCACCACCAGACCCTGTTGTCAGCTCTACTCCTGGTGATATTCCTCCACCAGACACCATTGTCAGCTCTTCACCTGGTGACATCCCACCACCAGACACTGTTGTCAGCTCTACACCTGGTGACATTCCCCCACCAGACCCGGTTGTCAGCTCTACACCTGGTGACATCCCACCGCCAGACCCCGTTGTCAGCTCTACACCTGGAGATATTCCTCCACCAGACCCCATTGTTAGCTCTACACCTGGTGACATCCCACCGCCAGACCCCGTTGTCAGCTCTACATCTGGAGATATTCCTCCACCAGACCCCGTTGTCAGCTCTACACCTGGTGACATCCCACCACCAGACGCCGTTGTCAGCTCTACACCTGGTGACATCCCCCCACCAGACCCTGTTGTCAGCTCTACTCCTGGTGACATCTGATGGCTTCTGTAGTGGGATCTGCCTGTGTTATACTCTCCTTTGTACCTAGTTTGAGTATGCACATGGACAATATTTAAAGGGGTCATCAAGTGGGAGGATGGGAAATATCCTAAAGTGTAATACATTAAGAGGGGGATGCATTAAAATTACAAAGTGATGTATACTCTCCTCATTGATGTCCCTGGTGCTCTGGTAAGCCGCCTCTATGATCCCCTACAGCTTCTGACTTCTTTTGGTATCTCCAGCACAAAAGTTAAGGCCAGTGATGGCTCGTGAACCTGGTACCCCAAAGCAGACAGAGGCAGTAGGAGGATAGAGCTGCCAGGACATCAATAGGGTGAGTATAAGTGTCACAATGTATTGCCATTGTTCCTCTGGTCACCAGTTCATGGGGTTGTGGTCGGATGGCGTTGCCAGTCACATACTGCACAGCGCCCTTATGCTTGTGCTCAATCCCAGGTATCTGCCCGTAGTGCTCGGGCGCGCTCCCAACCCCTTTCTTAAAGGGCCAGCAGTGCTTGCTAATTCCATCCCCCACCAATCACCTGCCAGCATCTGCTATATATTAGTCATCCACAACCTGGAGTGGGTGGCTAAGCAATTGGTCTCATCGGCCATTCTGATAAAGCCGCAAAAGTTGTGCATCATGGCTCTGACCCTTGTTTATTTATTGACCATTCTGACTTTTGTGCTCCCTGACCTCGGCTCTGTATCTTGGACTGTTCTTTGTCTGCTGCCAGCCCCGAGCAGCAGCCTGGACCTCATGTATGCATCTATGCTGCCAGCCCCGACCTACAGCCTGTCTCTCCAACGCGCTCCTGTTCAGACCTGCAGGTACCGCGCCTCGGCCCACTGCAGCACCAGCAGCCACACTATTGGGACTATCTGTGTGTCTAATGGCCTGCGGACCCCGCAACAAAGTCGGAATCCCACTTGGAGGGGTCAAACGTGAAAATTGGGATTTCCCAGGTGCTGCCACCTCAGGTAGCCCAAAGTCTAACTAGGAGGGGGGGGGGCAAGGGCGATCCACATCCGTCTGCCTGACAATAAGTTACTTTGCTATCTTATTGCAATCCAGGTATTTAATCAGTTTTCGCCCGCTGGACATTTAGATGTCCTTGTGTGACCAGAGCGGTGAGAGCCGGAGCGCCTGGAGCCCAATGACAGATGAGTTACTTTGTTATTTACTGACGCCGGTCATTTCCAGGACACCCCTATCACCACTGTAGGACTGCCCAACAACTGCAAATGTCCTGCGGTCCTGAAGTGTGTATGGAGGGCCAGACGTTTAGTTAAGTGTTTAGGTGCCGCTGTCAAAGCTGCCCGTGCATCTAAACAGTCAGTGGGGGGGACCCCTTCCTGCACCCCATCAGCACCCCCTGCAGCACAATCACAGGGAGTCGATGAGCTAGCCGTGCTAGGCCAGAGCCCACAGAAGACTCCAAGGGCTGCCAAGTATAGATAACTATCAAGCCCTGCCCGATGCAGCATCACAAATTACTATTTACATCAGTACTGAAGTACTGCAGTATATAGTACAAGCAATCAAATCAAGTTCAAGTCCCCAGTGGGCACAACATAAAAAAATATACAAAAGTTCACCCCACCCCCCCCACCCCCCTTTGCCCATTTTTACTTTTAAAAAACGAAACAATTTTTAAAAAGACACATTTGGTATCACGGCGCACGTAAGATTCCAAGCTGATTAAATATCACAATATTCATCCTGCACGGCGAAGGCCGTAAAAAAGACAAATGGAACGCCAGAACTGCCTTTTTTTTTTTCTTAGCTAGCTCCTAAAAATATTTGAGTAAAAAGTGATCAAAAAAATGTGTGCACCACAGAATGGTAAGAGTAACAACTGCCGCTCCTCAAACAGGAGTCCAATCGCTAAAAACATGAGGAGTCTCAGAATGCGGGACGGAAAAATAGAAAACATCAAAAGTCTCTTTACATTTGGTGTCACCGACTGCCGACCCGCAGGGCGGCGCTCAGGCGTCATGTTTACTGCCTGGGATCTCTGCGAAAACTAAACCCAACAACAATTGCGCAGTTACATTTTCTTTTCATTTCTCGCCATATACAAATTAGTAAAAGTTTCTATATCCCATTAGGAGATACAACTCGTCCCACCAAAGACAAGAAGCCCTCATACAGCCGCCCGTGGGCAAATGAAAAAGTTATGGAAGGCGGGGATGAAAAACAAAAATGTGCCCAGAAGGGGTTAATCTGGGATGCAGCATCGGCGCTCCCCTCGATGGTTTGTGACATCTTACCTCTTACAATGATGATAGAAAGGCGACAAACAAAGGGGAAACCTCAAGAAATGACAAAGGCTCTGGGCCGCGTCCCAGACATCCTCAGGGCAACAGAAATAACTTTAAGAAGGTCTAAATATATATTTGCCAATAAAGTGGCGGGCGACCTGTCTGCTGGCAGCGCCGCACAAAAGCCTTGGCTGGCAGTGAAAGAGTAAAAATATTCTGACAAGTTCTCAGGCAATTACTCCCACGGTCGATGAAGTTCACGCTGTGAGCCTGAGTGAATGAAGCAGAAGCTGAAAGGGTACTTCAAATGCTCGTCTTGCCCCTAGGTAGTTGATTTTGTACATCTGTGTTTTCACAGAAAATTTTCTACGTTCCTCTTTATTGTAAAACATTAGCTGGGTGCGCTGACAGGTCAAGAATGTCGCAGCGCCGGCTAAATGCACCTAATCTCCGGGTTTTCCTGGCTGCGGTTTGGATCGCTGAATGATACAGAGCTGAAATGGGAGGAAGAACAGATCAGCGAAGTCTGGGGCGACGCTCACCGAGGCCAACGCCGGAGAAAACACAATTTATGGATTTCCTTCTTTTTGGATTTTGGTGTTATTGGTTACACATCGTTAATATCGGCCAACACATTAATTAGCAGTGGGGAATCGCCTCTGTAGCTGATGGGTCTATATTAGCAGCCGTTCTGTTCTATTGTTGCCTTGTTTTAATGTTCCCCATGACAATGGTACTACGGAGGTCGGCCCGGTACGGGCCCCAGACCAACTAACCTCCCAAACCAACCCCAACTGACCCCTAACCCACCAAAAAAGACATAGGCAATGCATTGGAATAACGTGGCCACAGCAGCCATTCTATTGGGAAACCTTTTAAACCTAAAACGGGCACGGTAATACTAAACTATATATATATAAAATCACAAATAGAGAAATATTAACCTCACCCCCCCCCCCTCCTGTAACAAATATGACACTAAAAGAGTACTGGGGGAATCTTGGAGCTACAAGGTCTGGCTGCCAATCTGCCCACCTCCTTTGATTACCCCTCAAAGGCAACCCACAGGCTCCGGACACCACAACCCATGACTCAATCCCATCAACCATCACGCTTCCCGAGACACCACCCGGCGGTAGCGCAAGGTAAGCTAGGCCAGAACAACAGAGACTCTGTATAGTTTTTTGAGAAGAACAAAACCACTATTACTCCCTACCCCCACCGATTTCACACCAACTCTAAGGACCCCTACCCTGCTACTAAGCTGCTATAACGAGAACATCCTTCTCAGTTACCCCAAACTCACACCCACCCACAACAACCCAAGGGACCCACTGCCCCCCAATATCCATGCCCCGGCCAGAGCAAACCAAGCCGACCAAAATACGAGATGAAGGGCAAGACACTATAAAATGCTGCCACTCTAATGGCCACTCAGTAGTAAGGGGTAGCCTTAAATACCTCCCCCACTTGTTCTTCCCCCTCTTCCTCCACTTACTACTCCACCCACTCATCCTCTTCCGGCAGGCCCTGTCAGGCTTGACTCCCCATAGCTTCACCCATGTCTGGCTCCCCTATATCATCTGTCCTTCTATGTCCTTCCTAAAGGTCCATCTCCTTTATCTTATCGCAGTCTGTAGTTCCCCTTTTCCTGCCGGCACACTCTCAGTTAAAGCGGTAATCCACTGCTATGACCAGCCTTAGCTAGGTACAACCCGTGTAGTCGCACAGGGCAACAGCCACCAGCTTGTAAGGGGGGAAAATCAGGTGGGTATAAACTTCAGGAAGTCGGAGAGCCCTTAGGTCCACCTGGACTGATGACCCTCTCCATGCGGCAGCGTCTTCTGGAGCTACATTGTGCATCTTCCTACTGGGTCCCTCTAAAGTTCCAAAGTGCAACTGTAAACCAACCACGTCACTAACCACGTCATAATTGCTTAGTTCTGCTGCTGTATTTATGCCATGCGCTTGGTTCTATTGCTTTATTTATATACTGAGCATGGGCCTGCTGCTTTTATAAGCTGTTTATGTACTAAGCTGAGTTCTGGAGCTTATTTATACACTGAGCTTGGTTCCAGTGTTGCATGTATGTATTGAGCTTGGTTCTTGTGGTATATTTATATAATGAGCTCCATTCTGGTGCTATTTTTATGCTATGATCTTGGTTCTGGTGCTGTACTTATGTACTGTGGTTGTGTGAGGCACATGGCTGTGGAGCCGTCTTGCCATACACTGGTTTGGCTGTGCGCAGTCTGACATGGCAGCACCTGAGAAACCCTGGTTTTCATGCTTAACCCCTCCCAGCAGGATACCAGCTTCGCTGCAGGGTTCCTAAGCCATTACATAGACAGATAATCCCTGATGAGTGGCTGCTGATGCTGCTCTGAGCCAAGGCACGATACCTGCAGGTACCGAAGGAATTAATATAGAATTATAGTAAAATGTGAGCTCTCTGATGAAGAGGTCTGCAAACTTTGAAACGTATTACGTGGCGGTTTTAAACAAAGCTTCTTTGATCTTACGCCCTTGGCACCACTGCCTTTCCTTCTCCCCTTGACTCTCAATGGGTGACGTCAGATTTGATTGACAGTGAGTGGTGAAGACCATCCACTTGACACATTACAAGTGCCAAAAGCCAAATCTAACAGAGCCTGTACAGGGAAATGGGGGTGAGTATGAACAAAAGAAAGGCTGCAATAGAGTCAGTGGGGCCACAGCTGCAAAGCTATACAGCCGACCCCATTGACAGGAGGAAATGACAGGTTCTCTTTAAGTTAGCTACACATTATATGATGATTTCTGGCCCAGAGGCCTCCACCAACCTTAATCTGACCCTGTCTAGACATCAATGAGGAATAGTGTCATGTAATATCCTACATCTTAGGGTGGCCATACACATTAGATACACCGTATGTTGGGTGGACCCTCCAATTTAAAAAAGTCCAGGCAATGATTTGATGTGTATGGGGATCTCCAGACTTTCCCTGACGGCACATGTTAGGGAAGATAATGATCGGGCTGTTTGATTCCAACTGCCCAATCCTCTTGTTCTTGCCACCAGATGAGCCCGGCAGTGTTCTTTCTCTCTTCTACATTCAGGACCATGTGTAGGGGAGTACCAGACGAGATGTGTATGGCCACCCTTGTTCTCTGGCCAAAGCTGCAGTCATTTCTACATTTTGAAGTTACTAACTGCAATGACATCCCATATGAAGCTGATCAGATCCGAAGGTTTCCAAACTATACAAATCCTATAAAAAAATGTATGGTAAAATTTGATACATTATTTCAAGTATATAATGAAAACAAATGACAGAACTCAACTGTTTGCCAACCATCACCAAAGACAAATCCTTTTAGGGATTGCCCAAGAAGCCTCGAAAAGTGGCCGAAGCCAACACAACTGTGGAAAGCTCAAGCCTCACCAGTTTCCTTCTGTCGACAAAAAAATAATAATTTGATAATTATTTCTGTATTTAGATGTTCATGCTACGGCATTCACAGAGAAATGTGATTAGACAAAAGTGATCATTAGTCTCCCTTGTTCCACCATAAAGAAGGAAGCTGCTCTCCTATTTTCCCCAGTTGACTAGGGCCGAGCAGGCAGTAATCTTGCTGAACACTTCAGTTTAGATGGTATATCAATGAGGCATTCAAACTGAGTAGTTTATACACAAAAAATTTTGTCTGCTTTGTAGAAGATTATCCCTTTATAAACACTCTGCGGAAAACATAAAAGCAAACAGGGGACGGCACATAGAACAGGAAAGATGTTGTTAGCAGGGAGATTAATACTGAATGGGCTGAAATGAATGGTGCTTACTAAAACGAGGTCCAGATACTTTGGCTGCAGTGAAACATAAATAATGGGAATGACACATTGTTTATTCGGGATAATGAGTAGATCCGAAGTAGTGGCCTAGCACAAGAGATTAAAGATTAAATATCCATCTCCTGATGAATATCTGTTGCAAACTTTAACCTTTTTCCTCCCAAAATGAACCGTTTCATCTTGTAATCACTATTGGGTTATATTATTCAGAAGAAATGGGAAAAAAAATTACAAAAACATTTTATTTCAGGACCTTCAATTGAAACGTTCTGGCTAAGTATTTTTTTGTCTCAGTGGAATCAAAATGGTAATTATCAAACATTCAATTTGGTTTTTATTGGAAAAAAAAATTGTTCTTATAAAATTGGGTTTTACAAAAATATATCCTTTTTTCATTGTTTTTATCCTTTTTAAATTCAGTTTTGGTTTAATTGTTATTATAATTTTTTTTTTGTCCAAATCGCAGTCCTGAAATGTTGGTCTAATTAGGACAAATCCATCAAATATAACAATGCTGTTCTGTCACCGTGCGACCCATTACAGGCCGTATATTGTTGGGCCATAAAGCTGTATTGCAGAATAATTTGTAATGACGAGTTATATAAAGATTAGCAGGAGGCATAAATATTGCAATAATTGTGTTTAATTCCCGTTTTAGTGATACGGCGTGTAATCTGCGCTGAGGTGGAATGTGTGATGGGCTTCTGTATTACGGGTCTCTGTCCCACAATCTGGATAAAAGTTCACCCACAAAAATGATTTAAAGCCCTGTGTAAGTGAGCCGATGAGGTGGGCCAAAGGCTATAGAGGGACTCGTGAAGAGGGCTATGTGGCAGACCTGGCAGCGGCTACTGACGGCTACCCACTGACTTGTCCTCGGAGAATTAACACTACAGGTCTGCTATAAATTGGCTGCAGTCATGAATGGCCAACATAAACAAGCCACACATCTCCGTTTACTGCTGGAGGGATTCTTCTTAATCAGTCTGATGGGCAAATTAAAATTTAAAGGACAATATTCCAAAAAGCGCCATGTATAGACATAAAGCAGCGGTGACTTTACACCGTCCACCATCTATTCCACATTTATTCATTCTTTGCTCTGATTTTCATTCATTTCCACTTGGGATCGAACTGTCAGGCTCTCTGTTGGCTTTTGCAGTACACAAAATATTGACCAATTTCTATGATAGGAAATGGAACCTCTGATTTCTGGAATGTATTCTGCATTTCCTGACCTCACTGAGTGAAATGTAACGCTCTCACTGCGGACTGGAAAGAGTTAATAAAAGTTCTCTCTCTACATACACAGAATTCAGGAATGAAAGAAAATACATCAAAGTGTTAATAATATTATTGCAGACTTTGGATAGAACTCTTCAAGGCTCCGGACCAGAAGACCGACGGCCAGGAGGTCAGCGGGCACCTTTATATATACGTCAAATAGATGGAGAGTCAGAAACGCTATCTTTACTCCTTAGGGAGAGCAACTATATTATAAACTAAGTGAGGAGACTCAAATGGCCATGTACGCTCCTCTGGGTAATATGCAAACAAGGGAGATAGAATAAATCCTCCACAGCGCCACCTATTGAAAGGCAGGATTCCTTCAAGCCAAAGTCAGACTTTTTATACAAGCCTTGTAACAATGACCGGGAATTACAAGCAAAGCCAGACCCCATGTACATAGATGGAGAGGTGACGCATTTCACTGCCTGGACCGACGACTTCTTCAGACCTTAGCTGTTCAATACAAGACACATGTTTTTATACATAATGGGTGGACACGACCTGAGGCGGGGCCAAGGGCCCAAATACCGACAGTCCCGGAATGTCCTATTAATTCAACAAACTAAAAATGAGCCAAATCCAACTTTATTAATCATTAAAAACATTTAATAATGGAAGGACTTTCATACTTTGGTGTCCGCCCATTATGTATAGATACATGTGCCTTGTATTGTACAACTGAGGTCTGAAGAAGATGTCGGTCCTTGAAGAGTCCTATGTAAAGTCCTGGAGAGGAACGGCAGAACTGTGTGACCACCGCTGTGTAACCCAAGGCTATATCCAGTGAGCAGTATCTCACAAAGTACCACCATAACGTAAGCAGAAACACACGAGCCACTTCTATTGTTCTATTCCATATATGATATTATTGTCACTGAGATCTGGAATTGAACATTTTGGAATTGATTCACACAATGAACTTTTGGTGCAGAAAGGTTTGTGACTGGAAATCAGTGCAATTTCTCTGAATGAGGTTGTTTTGGCACCAAGCATGTGGTTTTTCACAAGACCCAACTGGATGGGACAGTTACAGAACTTCAAGAAATCTGACACATATGAATGTAATCTTAGAGAAATATATTGATTAAATTATTAAGCTAATTAACCCAAAGACTTCCAAACAAGGACTAGTTGATTTGTATATCGCCATGCCAACAATCGTGATGGATCACATTGACTTATAATTGGGTCCATCTGGTTTCCACTGCAATTCTGATGTTGTGGACTACAGTAGTCTTACCATCCAAAGCAGTGTTCATGGCAATCTGGGCAAACATGTTCTATACTTAGCCAGAAAGGGTAGGACAAGCCTACATCTGGAACCAGACTTGCATAAACACAATGTGGCCATACATTTAAGATAATTCTCAGCTGATGGCTATCTCTCCTGACCCCTGCATACACATATACTGTATGCCTGGCCGAGGGTACATCTGTTCTTATTGGGGTGAAGAGAGTAAGGCTACCCGTACAGATATGATAGCCCTTGGCCAAATGTCAGCTATCTTGCCCAACACCACTTTATACATGTATGCTCAGCTTTTTCCAGCATGCATGTGTTCTGAATGCACTTAGGACGTTGTTGCCATAGTGTCTCATCTCCCAGAAAACAAAAGGATCAGGCAACTGCGATCAAGGGAGTGTTGGAGCCACCATACTTATTAGATGATCGGCTGGACCCAGCAGTTTTGGCTGATCGACAATTGAATGTGTATAGCCAACCTAAGTTGCCTCGAGAATTTTCTAGAAGTGGCTTATTTCCACAAGAATAATAGGACCAGGGATGTTGAAATCCAACTGCCCGATCCTTCGTTCTCCCAATATATGTTGTCAGGGGAGAGTTGGGAAACCACATTATGCATTAGATGGCCAACCAACCCCTACAGAATCAACAAATTTGACCAACATCAATCTAATGAGCATGGCCAGCTTTACCAGCTCTTCAACTCTTTCTTTGGAACCTGAGCTTGAGATCTGATGCCACCACTTCGGCCGAAGCAATGCAGCAACTGAAATTTTTGAAAGCCCAGCACTTTGGTGGTCCCAGCTTAGGTTAATGGGAGACCACCTAATGTGCCTAGGGCCCCCAATGGCAGATGTCAGAGGAAAAAAGATTTTCAACCTGCGCAATCTTTTGCTCCCATCGTAGATATAGTAAGTGGCTGATCAGGGTGGCAAGAATGTATGTAGAATTCTTTTCATCCCTCTCATTGAGGAGAACGCTCCAGCCTAAAATGTCTGCTCAGAAACACCAATAGGTAACATTCGAATACTCAGTAAGCACAGCAAAAACTTTGCTGAGGTTTTAGTCTCTCATAAGATCCCTTAAGATAAAGACTAGAGATGAGCGAACGTGTTCGTCCGAACTTGATATCCGTGCGGATATTAGGGTGTTCGGGATGTTCGTTATTCGTAACGAGTACCACGCGGTGTTCTGGTTACTTTCACTTCCTTCCCTGAGACGTTTGCGCGCTTTTCTGGCCAATTGAAAGACAGGGAAGGCATTACAACTTCCCCCTGTGACGTTCAAGCCCTATACCACCCCCCTGCTGTGAGTGGCTGGGGCGATCAGGTGTCACCCGAACATAAAAGTCGGCCCCTCCCGCGGTTCGCCTCAGATGCCGTGTGAGTTAGATGAGGGACAGTGCTGTTTGTACCGGAGCTGCTGTAGGGAAAGAATTGGTAGTTAGTGTAGGCTTCAAGACCCCCAAAGGTCCTTATTAGGGCCACTGATAGCTGTGTGTTGGCTGCTGTTAGCAGTGGCAATTTTTTTTTTTTCTCAAAATCGCCTCTGCAGAGCGTTGCACCCGGCATTAGGGACAGAAGTGTTGCATAGGCAGGGAGAGTGTTAGGAGTGAGTGTAGCCTTCAAGAACCTCAACGGTCCTTTCTAGGGCCATATTTAACCGTGTGCAGTACTGTGCTGGCTGCTGTTAGCTGTGCTGCATATTTTTTTTCTTCTCAAAATCGCCTCTGCAGAGCATTGCACCCTCCATTGATACTGCAGGGAAAGAATTGTGTAGGCAGGGCCACAACACAGTTATTATTCATAGAATATACGCAGTGCGGCCTTTTGCTTGTAAAACAAGTGAAAAAAATTCTATTTGACCTGCCTCTGTCCGTCCTAAGGGCTGTGGACACGTGTGAGCTGCGTGTACAACGTTAAAAAATCAGACGCACCCAGCTACACTTTACTGCTGGCTTCGCCATTTGCTTTCCTTAATTTGGAAAAAAAATACCTGCTCTGCCAGAGTTATAATAACTCTGCTACCCTGAAGTTCTGTGCCACATTAGCAGGGCCACAGCACAGTTATTAAACTTCTCATGTTCATTGAATATACGCAGTGCTGCCTTTTGGTGGAAAAAAACTGAAAAAAATTCTATTTGTCCTGCCTCTGTCCGTCCTAAGGGCGGTGGACACGTGTCGGCTGCGTGTGCAACGTTTAAAAATCAGACGCACCCAGCTACGTTTTACTCCTGGCTTCGCCATTTGCTTTCCTTAATTGGGAAAAAAATACCTGCTCTGCCAGAGTTATAATAACTCTGCTACCCTCAAGTTCTGTGACACATTAGCAGGGCCACAGCACAGTTATTAAACTTAGATTATTCATTCACTAGAGGCAGTGGGGCCTTTCGTTTTCAAAAAAGGGAAAAAATTATATTTGGCCTGCAGTCTTGCGCCAATTTATTTCCTGCCTGTGAAATCAAATCACTGGTAATACAGCATGCTGAGGGGTAGGGGTAGGCCTAGAGGACGTGGACGCGGCCGAGGACGCGTAGGCCCAAGTGAGGGTGTGGGCACAGGCCGAGCTCCTGATCCAGGTGTATCGCAGCCGACTGCGGCGCGATTAGTAGAGAGGCACGTTTCTGGCGTCCCGACAGTCATCGCACAATTCATGGGTCCACGCGGGAGACGGTTATTAGAAAATGAGCAGTGTGAGCAGGTCCTGTCCTGGATGGCAGAAAGTGCTTCGAGCAACCTATCGTCCAACCGCAGTTCTGCGCCGTCCACTGCTGCAAATCAGAATCCTCTGTCTGCTGCTCCTCCTTCCTCCCAGCCTCCTCACTCCACTCCAATGACACCTGCTCAGCTGCGTGAAGACTCCCAGGAACTGTTCTCTGGCCCCTGCTCAGATTGGGCAGCAGTGGTTCCTCTCCCACCAGAGGAGTTTATCGTCACTGATGCCCAACCATTGCAAAGTTCCCGGGGTCCGGGGGATGAGGCTGGGGACTTCCGCAAACTGTCTCAAGAACTTTCAGTGGGTGAGGAGGACGATGACGATGAGACACAGTTGTCTATCGGTGAGGTAGTAGTAAGGGCAGTAAGTGCGAGGGAGGAGCGCACAGAGGATTCTGAGGAAGAGCAGCAGGACAATGAGGTGACTGACCCCACCTGGTTTGCAACGCTTACTCAGGAGGACAGGTCTTCAGAGGGGGAGGCAAGGGCAGCAGCAGGGCAGGTTGCAAGAGGCAGTGCGGTGTCCAGGGGTAGAGGCAGGGCCAGACCGAATAATCCACCAACTGTTTCCCAAAGCGCACCCTCGCGCCATGCCACACTGCAGAGGCCGAGGTGCTCTAAGGTCTGGGAGTTTTTCACAGAGACGCCTGACGACCGACGAGCAGTGGTGTGCAACCTTTGTCGCCCAAAGCTCAGCCGGGGAGCCAACACCAACAGCCTCACCACCACCAGCATGCGCAGACATATGATGGCCAAGCACCCCACAAGGTGGGACGAAGGCCGTTCACCACCTCCGGTTTGCACCGCTGCCTCTCCCCCTGTGCCCCAACCTGACACTGCTATCCAACCCCCCTCTCAGGACCCAGGCACTACCGCCTCATGGCCTGCACCCACACCCTCACCTCCGCTGTCCTCGGCCCCATCCACCAGTGTAGTTCAGCGCACCGTCCAGCCGTCGCTTGCGCAAGTGTTTGAGCGCAAGCGCAAGTACGCCGCCACGCACCCGCACGCTCAAGCGTTAACCGTCCGCATAGCAAAATTCATCAGCCTTGAGATGCTGCCGTATAGGGTTGTGGAAACGGAGTCCTTCAAAAGTATCATGGAGGCGGCGGCCCCACGCTACTCAGTTCCCAGTCGCCACTACTTTTCCCGATGTGCCGTCCCAGCCCTGCACGACCACGTCTCCCGCAACATTGTACGCGCCCTCACCAACGCGGTTACTGCCAAGGTCCACTTAACAACGGACACGTGGACAAGCACAGGCGGGCAGGGCCACTACATCTCCCTGACGGCACATTGGGTGAATTTAGTGGAGGCTGGGACAGAGTCAGAGCCTGGGACCGCTCACGTCCTACCCACCCCCAGAATTGCGGGCACCAGCTCGGTGGTTGTATCTGCGGAGGTGTATGCTTCCTCCACTAAAGCACCCTCCTCCTCCTCCTCCTCCTCTGTCTCGCAATCAAGATGTGTTAGCAGCAGCATGTCGCCAGCAGTCGGTGTCGCGCGGTGTGGCAGCACAGCAGTGGGCAAGCATCAGCAGGCCGTGCTGAAACTACTCAGCTTAGGCGATAAGAGGCATACGGCCCACGAACTGCTGCAGGGTCTGACACAGCAGACCGACCGCTGGCTTGCGCCTCTGAGCCTCCAACCGGGCATGGTCGTGTGTGACAACGGCCGTAACCTGGTGGCGGCTCTGCAGCTCGGCAGCCTCACGCACGTGCCATGCCTGGCCCATGTCTTTAATTTGGTGGTTCAGCGCTTTCTGAAAAGCTACCCATGCTTGTCAGACCTGCTCGTAAAGGCGCGCCGGCTCTGCGCACATTTCCGCAAGTCCCACACGGACGCTGCCACCCTGCGCACCCTGCAACATCACTTTAAGCTGCCAGTGCACCGACTGCTGTGCGACGTGCCCACACGGTGGAACTCTACGCTCCACATGTTGGCCAGGCTCTATGAACAGCGTAGAGCTATAGTCGAACACCAACTCCAACATGGGCGGCGCAGTGGGAGTCAGCCTCCTCAATTCCTTTCAGAAGAGTGGGCCTGGTTGGCAGACATCTGCCAGGTCCTTGGTAATTTTGAGGAGTCTACCCAGGTGGTGAGCGGCGATGCTACAATCATTAGTGTCACCATTCCTCTGCTATGCATCTTGAGAAATTCCCTGCAAACCATAAAGGCAGCCGCTTTGCGCTCGGAAACGGGGGCGGGGGAAGACAGTATGCCGCTGGATAGTCAGAGCACCCTCCTGTCTATTTCTCAGCGCGTACAGGAGGAGGAGGAGGAGCATGAGGAGGATGAGGAGGAGGGGGAAGAGACAGCTTGGGCCGCTGCTGACGGTACACCGGCTGATTGCCTGTCATCCTTTCAGCGTGTATGGCCTGAGGAGGAGGAGGAGGAGGATCCTGAAAGTGATCTTCCTAGTGAAGACAGCCATGTGTTGCGTACTGGTACCCTGGCACACATGGCTGACTTCATGTTAGGATGCCTTTCTCGTGACCCTCGCGTTGCACGCATTCTGGCCACAACAGATTACTGGGTGTACACACTGCTCGACCCACGCTATAAGGAGAACCTGCCCACTCTGATTCCCGAAGAGGAAAGGGGTTCGAGAGTGTTGCTATACCACAGGACCCTGGCGGACAAGCTGATGGTAAAATTCCCAGCCGACAGCGCTAGTGGCAGAAGGCGCAGTACCGAGGGCAAGGTAGCAGGGGAGGTGCGTAGATCGAGCAGCATGTACATCCCAGGCAGTGCAACAGTCTTTAAGGGCCTGGACAGCTTTATGGCTCCCCACCAAGACTGTGTCACCGCTCCCCAGTCAAGGCTGAGTCGGAGGGAGCACTGTAAAAGGATGGTGAGGGAGTACGTAGCCGATCGCACGACCGTCCTCCGTGACGCCTCTGCCACCTACAACTACTGGGTGTCGAAGCTGGACACATGGCCTGAACTAGCGCTGTATGCCCTGGAGGTGCTTGCTTGTCCTGCGGCTAGCGTCTTGTCAGAGAGGGTGTTTAGTGTGGCTGGGGGAATCATCACAGATAAGCGCACCCGCCTGTCAACCGACAGTGCCGACAGGCTTACACTCATCAAGATGAACAAAGGCTGGATTTCCCCAGACTTCTCTTCTCCACCAGCGGACAGCAGCGATACCTAAACAATACGTAGGCTGCACCCGCGGATGGAAGCATCGTTCTCTCTCACCATCCAAAACGGGGACCTTTTAGCTTCATCAATCTGTGTATAATATTCCTCCTCCTCCTCCTGCTCCTCCTCCTGAAACCTCACGTAATCACGCTGAACGGGCAATTTTTCTTAGGGCCACAAGGCTCACTCAAATAATTTTTCTAAACAATTTTTAAAAGTTTCAATGCGCTTAAAAGCGTTGGAACTTTAACTTGAACCAATTTTTCGTTACACTGGGCTGCCTCCAGGCCTAGTTACCACTTAAGCCACATTAACCAAAGCGATTAATGGGTTTCACCTGCCCTCTTGGCTGGCCATGGCCAATTTTTGGGATGTACATTAGTACTGTTGATACAGCAATTTTTGTGGGCCCTCGCCTACAGTGTAATCAAATTAATTTTTAGCCCACCTGCATTAAGCACGACATTACTACCTCAGCTGTGTTGGGCAATGCAATGGGATATTTCTGTGTACCGCCGGTGGGTTCCAGGGAGCCACCCATGCTGTAGGTGCACACGGAGTGTAACCTACATGTGTCCACTTGTAAAGAACCCCAGTCTGACTGGGGCATGCAGTGTGGGCCAAAGCCCACCTGTATTACGCACGACATTACTACCTCAGCTGTGTTGGGCAATGCAATGGGATATTTTTGTGTACCGCCGGTGGCTTCCTGGCACCCACCCATGCAGTGGGTCCACAGGGAATTATAAATGCATCTGTTTCCACTTGTAAAGAACCCCAGTCAGACTGGGGCATGCAGTGTGGGCCGAAACCCACCTGCATTAAGCACGACATTACTACCTCAGCTGTGTTGGGCAATGCAATGGGATATTTCTGTGTACCGCCGGTGGGTTCCAGGGAGCCACCCATGCTGTCGGTCGACAGGGACTTCACAATAGGGAGTTGTACCTGCCTGTGTCTATGAATTAAAAAGCCCGGTCTGACTGGGGCATGCAGACACCTTGACAGAATGAATAGTGTGTGGCACATAGGTTCCCCATTGCTATGCCCACGTGTGCAGCTCCTGATGGCGGTGGCACAGGATTCTATTTCTCATTGCTTCTGTACAGCATTGTGGGCTATCGCCCCGCCCCTTTTAAAGAGGGTCGCTGCCTAGCCGTGCCAACCCTCTGCAGTGTGTGCCTGCGGTCCCTCGTCATGGCAGACGCACTTCTAAATAGACATGAGGGTGGTGTGGCATGAGGGCAGCTGAAGGCTGCGCAGGGACACTTTGGTGTGCGCTGTGGGGGGGAGGGGGGCGGTTGGGCAGCATGTAACCCAGTAGAAGTGGCAGCGGAGTGTCATGCAGGCGGTGATTGTGCTTTGTTGGAGGTAGTGTGGTGCTTAGCTAAGGTATGCCATGCTAATGAGGGCTTTTCAGAAGTAAAAGTTGTTGGGAGGGGGGGGGGCCCACTCTTGCCGGTATTCTGGCTTAATAGTGGGACCTGGGAACTTGAGATGCAGCCCAACATGTAGCCCCTCGCCTGCCCTATCCGTTGCTGTGTCGTTCCCATCACTTTCTTGAATTGCCCAGATTTTCACACATGAAAACCTTAGCGAGCATCGGCGAAATACAAAAATGCTCGGGTCGCTCATTGACTTCAATGGGGTTTGTTATTCGAAACGAACCCTCGAACATCGCGGGAAGTTCGTTTCGAATAACGAACACCCGAACATTTTGGTGTTCGCTCATCTCTAATAAAGACATCATGGATCTCTCCGAGTTTTTATTTGAACTCCTAACACTTTAGTCATGAACTCTATTTCTAGTTTGGGCGGGTCCATCTCCATAGAATGCGCTCTTCTTCACCGTGTGACACAATTCTTGTTCCCGGTTCTAAACCTCAGTCCTTGATGTCTTATGTAACAAATAATTACAAAATATCTAAACTTTGGCTTTGTGGCCAGAAAAACCATTTAGTTGAAAAATTCCCATTTCGCAATAAACATTTATTTTTTCTTATTCTTGTTTGAATAAAATCAGTAAACTGAAATCAAATCTAGGAGCATTACCATGTATTCATCCACAAATACAGACATTGTCAGTAACATCCCTCCCCCAGAAGGAATGCTGAGATACGTGATTACAGTATCAGGGCAAAATATCATTTATTGTGGAGAACCGACCCCTTGTAGGGACTCCAGTACCCTGTTGTACCACCTCCAGCTTGGATACAAGATGTGATACGGGTGGGCATGGAGGCTCTAGTACCCTGTTGTACAACCTCTAGCTTGGATGCAAGATGTGATACGGGCAGGCATGGAGGCTCTAGAACCCTGTTGTACCGCCCTAGCTTGGATACAAGATGTGATATGGGGGGCATGGAAGCTCTAGTACCCTGTTGTACCGCCCTAGCTTGGATACAAGATGTGATATGGGGGGCATGGAAGCTCTAGAACCCTGTTGTACCGCCCTAGCTTGGATACAGGATGTGATATGGGGGGCATGGAAGCTCTAGTACCCTGTTGTACCGCCCTAGCTTGGATACAAGATGTGATACAGCGGGCATGGAGGCTCTAGTACCCTGTTGTACCGCCTCTAGCTTGGATACAAGATGTGATACAGGCAGGCATGGAGGCTCTAGTACCCTGTTGTACAACCTCTAGCTTGGATGCAAGATGTGATATGGGGGGCATGGAAGCTCTAGTACCCTGTTGTACCGCCCTAGCTTGGATACAAGATATGATATGGGGGGCATGGAAGCTCTAGTACCCTGTTGTACAACCTCTAGCTTGGGTACAAGATGTGATCTTGGCAGGCATAGAGGCTCTAGGACCTTGTTGGAATGCTTCTAGTTTAGATACAAGGTGTGATATCGACGCACATGGAGGCTCTAGTACCCTGTTGGGCCGCCTCTAGTTTAGATACAAGGTGTGATACAGGCGGGCATGGAGGCTCTAGTACCCTGTTATACCACCTCTAGATTGGATACAGGATGTGATACGGGAGGCATAGAGGCTCTAGTACCCTGTTATACCACCTCTAGATTGGATGCAAGATGTGATACAGGTGGGCATGGAGGCTCTAGTACCCTGTCTGGGGGGAGGCCACTTTTAGGGCATCTGCCTGAAATGTAAACGAGTTGTGCAGCAGAACAACTCCTTCTAGGTCCTTGATTTTTATTCTTTTACAGAAAGTTTAATTACAAAACATCTATGTTACTGTGTGCCATCTGTAAAAGAAAGTGGACCTGGGGTGGTGTCCCTACGTCTGCCTTCTCCACATGATCGTGCCTTAGACATAGATAAAACCTCTGTCCTGACGCTGCAGAAGATCCCTTTAGTGTCGTCCATAAGGGTAACCTGTTACTGTAGATGGTTCCTTTGGTGCCATCTGTGCCCTTTCTCTCTTCGGAGCTTTAATATCTCCTATGTTGAATGGACAGATTGGTGGATTGGGAGGTTTGTTCCCTGGCTGGTCAATGAGCCAATTTTGGTCCTTTATTTATTCATCTCATGGGTACCAGTTATTTTGCCTTCCCTGTGTGCATACTTGCGTTGCGGGCTCTGTTTGTTGTACTACATCAAATGGGTGATGTCTGATGCCTCAGTCTCCTGTCTGTACGGAAAGACTCTTATTCGTTGAGAGGGTCTCTGTCCATATAGGTTGTTGATTGCCGGTGTCTAATCATGTCCTGTCTGTTACTCCACTCTCCTTGAAGGTGGTCCAGATACCTGAATCTCCTTGTCCATATAGTCTGCCAGCCCCTGCTCCCTTGCACTTCTGTCAGGTATGGTTCCGGACATCAGATAGGTGATGTCTGATGTCTTAGACCTCAGCCCGTTCTTATGGTTGTGGAACACTTGAATCCTTTTGTCCGTTGGTGTTTGAGCTTGAATTTTGTGTTGATTGTGGTCTTTCGTGTGGCCCGTCTCCTGTCTTTTTTGTGTCATTGCCTTTGCTTAGTTATGTTAGCTTTACCATCTGCTATGTATATCCCTTCCTATATTCCATCTGGGGACCCCATGGTAGGTAACATAGTAACATAGTAAGCTAGGCTGAATGAAGACAATGTCCACCGAGTTCAGCCTGTTGTCCTGATGATCGCCCTGCTTTTAGGCAGGACCGCCAAGCCCATGTGTTAGGGATAGTGATCCTCTTCCTGTAGTGGTCAATTATAGATACTTTATTATGTTTTGGTGTTATGTATTTATGTTGATTCATTAAGGATAATTACTGTATCAGGGTGTGATGTGTTGGTAATAATTGTGCAGGCCAGGTAAATATGCATGAGTAGTGGATGGTGGGTGATAGAATGTCCAGATATGTGACTGGGGATGCATTCTTGCCACTCCAATATTCAGAAGAGTCAAGAATGTAGAAGTAGTCCTTACTTGAATGAACTGTGGGTTCTCGACAAATTCTTGGAATGGCAAACTTCATGGCACTTAGTTGCCCTCTGTTCCATCCTTGCAATGATCACAGCTGGCATGAGGTGCCCAGGGTTTGTCTTGATCCCCAACCTTAATGCTGAAGTACACTTGTTAGGCTTCACACATTCTGGCAGATGTCAGCACAGAGCGCTGCTTCACTCTTTTCTTGAAAAAACTGCCCACAGACAACGTAAAATGATACTAGAAGCTTCTCAAGGCCATGATAAAAGCAATGCTGATACTTTGTTTGTCTGATTGTCTTCTGCAAACAAAAGAAAGCATACTTCAGATTTCCAGGTAGCTCCAGACTTGCAAAACAAACAGATGCATGCACTAGTGTTGTGTGCTTGACCCCCAGGCTAAAATGTAAGTAACTTAAAAATAAATACAAGGTTCACAAAATGCTAATAAGATGACATATTTACTGTTGGGCTTAGCTTGAACCTTGACCTGACCTCAGAGCTAGGTAAGCAGACCTTCTATAAAAAATAGTTGAGTACCGCTGCACTAGGAGGCTGACAGGGAATGCCAAGTCAGAGACTCTGTTTTACAGTGAACATTCCCTAAAAGAAGGAAAATCCCTTTGAATGTTGCGACATCTGACAGCATGAAGCATGGCTTAAATTAGTGCACACATATTGAACACAACACATCTCCGAGTCCTCACACAAAGTTCTCGTTCCTACAAAATGCATAAACAGCAGACAAAAGATGACATGGAAATCAAGATGCTGTATTTGAATTCAAGCATAAATCACGGCACACCGGGGAATACTAATACAGTATCTGCTGTGTGCCTGAAACTTGGAGAGAACAGCTGTGCAGATTTATTCAGGAGATCTGCACAAGGACGCATCCCCATGATGGAACGTGGAGGACACACTTGGATGGAACATTTCATTAGAATGACTGAGAGCGCTCCCAGAAGACCAAACATTTGTCTTTGAGGTAGAGATTCTCAGCTGAGATTCACTTCAAGGTAAATTTTAGTGGACAAATGAAACGAACCGCAAAACAAAAACGAATTCTGCATCAAAATTGTAACGTTTAGAAGACGAAGGATTTATTCTGCATATCGGAGATCACCTTCATGACAGTCAGCACCTTCTTATATAGCCCTATACCAATGACGGTGCGCTGGTGAACCAGAGTCCTCATCTGACGGCGTCCTGCTGAACACTATAGACCATCCTGTAGGGAAGTAGATTAAATCCCAGCAATACAGACTGCAATGATACATCTGGAAGTCACCATCATAATATCCATAATGCCTAAATGGCCCCTTTATTAGACCCCATCTAGTAGCCCCTGTGGCCTTAAGAACTGCGGCAATTCATCATAACATAGATTCCCCTCGGTGATGGAACGGTTCTGCAGGAACATCGGCCCCTGCGGACAGGAAGCTTCTTGTAGTTGCTGCAGAATAGATGGAGGTGCTACATTTACAGGGAAAATTGTTAAAACTGCTCAGCCTGTTGTCAAAAGATGAAAGCCGTATTACCCCAACCAATACCCCACCGCTTTGGTTCCACCGAAGCCCAATCTTCCACTGCTCTCTACTCCTGGCTGTAGCCAGCAATGACAATCTGGGGGCCGATCATGACATATCCAGAGAAATGATCATACCTATGCTGATCTCAACAGTAGGAAGATGGCAGAGCTGTCAGAGGCACTAATGGAGTGACACCCCCGCCCCCCCAGTCTCTGGCGGGCAGCAGTACTTCCAGCAGATGTGCCAACCATGTGTGGTACATCCTTTAGATGCAAACACAATTTTGTTTTGTTCCATAAGTAATGCACTGGAGCTCTGGACGGTCGCTGCCCCGTGACCAGGCGTGCCTCAAGCCTTTATGTTGTCTGAGACAAACTGTGACACGCACCCCCATGCCAAAATAAAACCCTCATTTTACAAATAAGAAAGATGGAACAACCCCTCCGCAGTGCCACCTTTTGGATGGCAGCATTCCGGCAAATCGATCTTCGACTTTTTAACAAGTCTGTAAAACAATGATTGGGAATAGGAAACCAAGTCAGAAAACCATACAGACAGCTGTTTCGGGGTGTTTGCCCCTCATCAGTTTCCAGTAGGTTTCTGGCTTAGCTGGTGAGAGGCCTATGATGTGGGTCAAGAAGGGAACAATGACGCCCCTCCTGACCCACTCATGTTACAGGCATTGAAAGCACCAACACACAAGATACCCAGCACATATTTGAACTCACAAAGTAATAGTGACCCTAGTAGTGGCCCTAATAGTAATAGGGACCCCAGTAGTGGCCCTAGTAGTAATAGTGACTCCAGTAGTGACCCTAGTAGTAATAGTGACTCCAGTAGTGGCCCTAGTAGTAATAGTGAACGCAGTAGTAGCCCTAAAAATAATAGTGTCCCCAGTAGTGGCCCTAGTAGTAATAGTGGCCCTAGTAGTAATAGTGACCCCAGTAGTGGCCCTAGTAGTAATAGTGACCGAATAGTGGCCCTAGTAGTAATAGTGACCCCAGTAGTGGCCCTAGTAGTAATAGTGAACCCAGTAGTGGCCCTAATAATAATAGTGTCCCCAGTAGTGGCCCTAGTAGTGATAGTGGCCCTAGTAGTAATAGTGACCGAGTAGTGGCCCTAGTAGTAATAGTGTCCCCAGTAGTGGCCATAGTAGTAATAGTGGCCTTAGTAGTAATAGTGACCCCAGTAGTGGCCCTAGTAGCAATAGTGATGGAGTAATGGCCCTAGGGGTAATAGTGACCCTATTAGTGGCCCTAGTAGTAATAGTGAACCCAGTAGTGTCCCTAATAATAATAGTGTCCCCAGTAGTAATAGTGGCCCTAGTAGTAATAGTGACCCCAGTAGTGGCCCTAGTAGTAATAGTGACCCCAGCAGTGGCCCTAGTGGTAATAGTGGCCCTAGTAGTAATATTGACCCCAGTAGTGGCCCTAATAGTAATAGTGATCCCAGTAGTGGCCCCAGTAGTAATAGTGACCGCAGTAGTGGCCCTAGTTGTAATAGTGAACCCAGTAGTGGCCCTAATAGTAATAGTGACCCCAGTAGTAGCCCCAGTAGTAATAGTGATCCCAGTAGTAGCCCCAGGAGTAATAGTGACTGCAGTAGTGGCCCTAGTAGTAAGTGTCTCAAAAGTAATAGTGACCCCCTTAATGGCCTTAGTAGTAATAGTGGCCCCCGTTAGTGGTCTCAGTAGTAGTAGTACAGGAAGAAATAGCCAAAGGAAATGGTGATTTGGTGCAACACTCCAAATATGGATGAATATTAGAGATCAGAGATAATGCAGTGTGAAGCTTCTCCTTTATTAAATAATGTGCGCAGCGAGATGGGAGACCGCCGCCAGCTGTGTTAGCTATACCAACTAGTCTTCAGCTTTCATTTCCTATGGACCTTTGAGATTCCCCTTGACATTTCGGATCTTGCCATCCTTAGGTCTTCAATTGGTGAATCTTATTATGTGGCTATTTATCATACACATATTTATATATATGCCAATATCCTTCTTTTCCGGTTGATTTGTATCCATCAATATTTTGTGCGTTCCGGCCAGTCTATCAGTATTTTGTGCACTTTGGTCCCTCCTTAAGTATTTTGTGTGTTCCGGCCCGTCCATCAGTATTTTGTGTCTTCCAGTCCATCCATCAGTATTTTGTGCCCTCGGACTCCTCCATCAGTATTTTCTGCGTTCCGGCCCATCCATCAGTATTTTCTGCCCTCGGACTCATCCATCAGTATTTTGTGCGTTTCGGCCCGTCCATCAGTATTTTGTGCGTTCCGGCCCATTCATCAGTATTTTGTGCGTTCCGGCCCATCCATCAGTATTTTGTACGTTCCAGTCCTTCCATCAGTATTTTGTGCCCTCAGACTCCTCCATCAGTATTTTGTGTGTTCCAGCCCCTCCATCAGTATTTTCTGCGTTCCGGCCCCTCCATCAGTATTTTGTGCGTTCCGACCCATCCATCAGTAACACTGGTAGTGGCCCTAGTAGTAATAGTGAGCGAATAGTGGCCCTAGTAGTAATATTGACCCCAGCAGTGGCCCTAGTAGTAATAGTGAACCCAGTAGTGGCCCTAATAATAATAGTGTCCCCAGTAGTGGCCCTAGTAGTAATAGTGACCCCAGTAGTGGCCCTAGTAGTAATAGTGAAACCAGTAGTGGCCCTAATAATAATAGTGGCCCCAGTAGTGGCCCTAGTAGTAATAGTAGCCCTAGTAGTAATAGTGACCCCAATAGTGACCCTAGTAGTAATAGTGACTGAGTAGTGGCCCTAGTAGCAATAGTGACCCCAGTAGTGGCCCTAGTAGTAATAGTAAACCTAGTAGTGGCCCTAATAATAATTGTGTCCCCAGTAGTGGCCCTAGTAGTAATAGTGGCTCTAGTACTAATAGTGACCCCAGTAGTGGCCCTAGTAGTAATAGTGACCCCAGTAGTGGCACTAGTAGTAATATTGACCCCAGTAGTGGCCCTAATAGTAATAGTGATCCCAGTAGTGGCCCTAGAAGTAATAATGACCCCAGTAGTGGCCCTAGTAGTAATAGTGAACCCAGTAGTGGTCCTAATAGTAATAGTGACTCCAGTAGTAGCCCCAGTAGTAATGGTGACCCCTGTAGTGGCAATAGTAATAATAGTGAACCCAGTAGTGGCCCTAATAATAATAGTGTCCCCAGTAGTGGCCCTAGAAGTAATAGTGACCGAGTAGTGCCTCTAGTAGTAATAGTGACCCCAGTAGTGGCCCTAGTAGGAATAGTATCCCCAGTAGTGACCCTAGTAGTAATATTGACCCCAGCAGTGGCCCTAATAGTAATAGTGATCCAAGTAGTGGCCCTAGTAGTAATAATGACCCCAGTAGTGGCCCTAGTAGTAGTAGTGAACCCAGTAGTGGCCCTAAAAGTAATAGCGACCCCAGTAGTAGCCCCAGTAGTAATGGTGACCCCTGTAGTGGCCCTAGTAGTAATAGTGAACCCAGTAGTGGCCCTAATAATAATAGTGTCCCCAGTAGTGGCCCTAGTAGTAATAGTGA